>NW_004798170.1:233899-235155 GCF_000002075.1 Aplysia californica
TCTCTCTCCCCCTCAACTATGGTTCAGATCATATGTTTCATGCAGAGAGCGTGTCGCCCCGACAAGCCCCCGTCATTTCGGACATGACAGTGACAAAAAAAAACGACGTAATTTATGAACGTAACAACTAGCTGCTTTGCCTTGATTTACATGAAGGATCCACGCCCGCAACGCGATCTTCACGGGTGAGGCAGCGTGGTGAAATCGAGCTCTCGTCAAAATATCAAAGTTAAGAAAACTGGCATTTTTTTCAGGTTTGTGAATATTTATCGAATTTTTGTGTTCTGGCTCAACACCTTGTATGTCTATTCAAACACATTCTTATGTGTGGATTTTATGGACAAACGTTGATTAACGGCACGGAAAATGTACTTTTGAGAGTTTCCAAGGACTCTTGAGCAATTGAAGTCACCAAACTTTGGGGGGCATTTTTTTCGCTAATTTTACTTTTGAATCCAGGCGACCACACCTCCTTCAATTGCAATTATCTGGACTTTTATTCAACATAAATGGATATTGTTTTCATCCAATGCAAGGCAAATTAACTGCCTTTAAGATGATACCAACAACTCCATATATCCTAAAATTGACGAGTGCCTGATTCCACCACGCCCTCACAGAAAATGTTGGCGTGGTGTTTGTTAAGCGCGTGCCAAGTTTTACAGATTTTTGGAATGATTAAAACGTAGATCTAGTAATAAGAGAGAATAAGAAAGGGATTGAAGACAAAAAAAGTCGTATGTCAGCAACAAATTAAATAACAACAACAACAATAACAACAACAACAACAACAACAACAACAATAATAATATAATATAATAATAATAATATAAGGTTTTTGTTGTTTTTGTTGTTTTTGTTGTTAAGGAATGTGCACAAAAGGCAAACACAACGGCATGTCAGATACATTTTTTTGGGCGTAGTTTTTGTTATGTTTTGTTTGTTTGTTAAATTCTAACGGGTAAGAGGGATTGCAGTGAATGTGTGGGCTTTGCGGTTTGTCAATTTAAAGTTGGCATAAAGTTAAAAAAAGAAAAAACAATCACAACAAACAAACAAACAAAAGCAAACAAATAAAAGAAACAAAAAAACCCCCCAAAACCAAAAATCCCAAAACGTCCCCTTTTGTCTTCAAATCATCCAACTGTGAAATGGGCTCGAGGAGGCCGAGTGAGAGGGGAATACGTGTTCATATGTATTTAGAACGTAACAGGCCGACATAGTGTCTGTCTTCTGGCTAAAAGAGGGGGGGGGGG
>NW_004798170.1:238261-239389 GCF_000002075.1 Aplysia californica
ATTATATGGGTTGTTCGAAGGCGCTATTATGTTATAAAACTTCTCTGCTGCTCCTCAAGTCTGTCTTGCTCAACTTCCCACCATTGAACAGCTGTTATCGTGTCTTACCCATGTAGTAACCTCTATCTGCTACTGTTTTATTACTGTCGTCCATACTAACCCACTCTACTTTTTATCCTTGTTTGCCCTTTGTTTCCCCCCACCATCCCCAACCCCTACGTCCCCCCTCCCCCATTTTCCCCTGTGTCTCATTCCCATCTGTTTTGCCCCTATCGTTCCCCTATCCCTCTTCCCCCTCATTTTCAACTGTGTTATCCCCTATCCCTACATTTTCCTTACATCCCCCCCCCCTCTCTCTCTCTCTCTCTCTCTCTCTCTCTCTCTCTCTCTCTCTCTCTCTCTCTCTCTCTCTCGCGTCACCATACATTATCCTTACGTTTTCCCCAACGCCAAGTAACCCCCTCCCCACAAATACAAAACAAAACAAAACAAAACAAGTAAAAAAAGCCAACAAACCCCCCCCCCCCAACTTACAAACCCTCCCTCCAGAAAAACACCCAGAGCAACTATCGAAAGCAACATAATTCTTTTGCCTGTTATAAACACACACACACACACAACTGTCCATATCGGCCCAGTTTTCCGTTCCCCTTTGTTAATTTATGACTCGTCTCGACCTAAAATCCCCAGAACGAACTTTGGATCCAATTGACAACGAATCTGTAGAGCAGGACTTGGAAAAAGGGCAAATGTAATGCCCTTAGCTCATCAAAAACTGCTCAAGTCATTCACAAGTTTCACAGTGCCACACAGTGTCAATATTGGCGTATTCCCACTGATAACAAACAAAAAGGGTAGTGTTTTTTATTTCTTAGTTGATAAGGCAAAAACAAAAGCCGGAACTGATTTGGCTTCCCCAAGCTTCCATCTAGTCTCCGATAAGTGGGCTGCACATTTATTCCTCTGATCGGTTGAGCATGATCGCACTTTCGACTTTTGACGCTATGTTAAGGACATGTGATATACTATCAAGATTGCAAGGGCAAAGGGTGTTTTTCGTTGTACTATACCTACTTCATCATCATCATCATCATCATCATCATCATCATCATCATCATCATCATCATC
>NW_004798170.1:239489-242247 GCF_000002075.1 Aplysia californica
CATACACACACACACACACACACACACACACAGAGCTATTACACACCATGTTCCCCGTGGGGTGTCACCCATTCACCGTGTCCCATAACCCAAAACCACACACTCAATAGATCTACCCCGTGTTGTATTATAAGCCTTTCAGCGCCCGACACACAATATCATAATAATCTGATTAACACACGCAACGGTAGCTAGAACTTAACGGTCCGTGCGCGGCTCCAGATAATCGAATGCAACGTTCGATCTGATGCTATTGATCGATTGGTGCTATGCCTTTTGAGCGAGAAGGGATGACTTTCTGGTTACCAGTGTGTGTTGTGGTCGGCTGGGTGGATTTATAAGCTCTTCTGGCCCGCACGAGAGACATTATTCATGCACAGAACTTGTTAAAACCCATCACTGTTCTTCTCACCTGTGATGGTACCGGCTAGGAAGGTTATTTTTGTGAAAGGATTTTGTTGTGATCTATCTCTGCGGATACATTCATTATAGAGTGTAAGTGTGAGTATATTTTATCTGTTAAGTCAATTAATCGACGGGTATTGAGTAGATCTATTGATTTTTTTTTCAGAAACAGTAGTCATTCTCTCTAGTACCAGACAGTGAGCTGTATACAAACAATCACTACTCACTTTTGCGGCATATCCTGAGTGGGTTTCTTTGTTTTTTTGGACCGAAACAATACATGTCTACTTTAGGGACAAACAGTCAGTATATTTTACAGAAACAATAACTGTTCAATGTAGTAACAATAACTGAGTATATTTTACAGAAACAATGACTGTTTACTTAAGAGACAAACCGTCAGTATATTTTACAGAAACAATAACTGTTCGTTCCAGTAGCGCACAGTCAGAATATTTCACAGAAATAATATACCTGAGGGACAAACAGTGAGTATATTTTACAGAAAAAATATACTTAAGGGACTAAAAGTCAGTATATTTTACAGAAAAGATGACTGTATAGTTTAGTAACCAACAGCGAGTATATTTTACTGAAACAATAACTGTTCACTTTAGTGACACACCACGGACAAATATTTTACAGACTGTTCAAAGTCTTTCATTCAGAATCAATAATGTTTCCTCTTTGTCTCTGCGAGGCAATTGTATACAGGCAATATTAGTTTCCAACTTTTAAATTCTAGATCTAATATTTTACAAACGAAAAAGGTACAACTCAAAAAGTCTGACAGCAAAGTCGGTATACGGAGCCAAAAACTGATTATTTTTGTGTCTGACAGCTAGTAAATTCTCCACCTGAACCAACAGTTATGATAGTTTTTGTATCTGACAGCGAATATTATAGTAAATTCTTCATTCAGCAACAGTAATGGTCTGTTTTAAAGCCAAACTCTGGGTACAACCTAGGTGTAGTCTTAGTAAGTCAACAAATAACTCCAGCAGTCTCCAAACGGGTATGTTCCAACTACCACATGTTGACACTGCAAGCCTTTGTGTTTTATAGAAAGTCGTTGTTATGCATGTTAAAGTTGGATTTTTTCGAGTAAAGAAAAGCACATCGGTACTATAACGGAGGCACCGACCAACCACCTTCTGCGTGTGTTGAGAAGGACACCTAAAGTATTGGACTCTCCGTGACAGAAGCGATAAGGTTCACTGAGATACTTTGCAAAAACTCCCCCCCCCTCTCTCTCTCTCTCTCTCTCTCTCTCTCTGTTTGTTTGTGTGCGTGCGTGTGTGTGTGTGTTCGTGTGCGGGTGTGTGCGCGCGTGCTGTGTGTTCTTACACGCCAGGGATAAAAAACCAGGGGGGAGCCCTGCCCATCTTTCAATTTTATGAGCCGTTTCGTTTCATAAACGTCAGGGGATATTTCATTTCCCTCTTCTTACGTCACAGACCCGGAAGGAAGGAGGGAGAAAATGTCGCCCGTTTGAGATGAGATATTTTCTCTTTCGCTGGAAACTGTTGTGCCTGTATGTGAGCGGTCCGCTGTTTTTGTTTTTTTGTTTTCGTTTTCTGGCATGGTTTAAAAATAAGTATTGTGTGATGGGCATTCTTAATGCGAATGTAAATAGTCCCTGTCAGGTTTGTATATCTATCTATCTATCTATCTATCTATCTATCTATCTATCTATCTATCTATCTATATCTTTGCACTCCCTAAACAAAACTTGCCTCAAAGTGGTTCTCCTCAGTGTTGTGGCGCACTATCCGCACATTCAACAGTTGTAACCATAACCTCTTTGCTTGTAACGCAATCGTTTCTCCTACTTCAAATCCCCCCCCCTCCCTAAGATCAGCGGGAGCGATGAGATCGAAGGGCGAGATAGGAATTTTAATGGCCCTGCAAAGCCGAAACTTGAGCTGTGATTGAACAAGACGCATTCTTGTCGCCCTTCTTGTGCTAGGAAGGTTTCGAGTAACGATAGTCGGAGCAATTATTATATATTACTGCTGTGCATTATGGTACGACTTACTTAAAACAGGGCTTTTGATGCGACCCAACATGTGGTTCGTTTGGGTTTTTTTTTTGGAGTAAAGAGCAACACTTTGCGCACTATTTGTCCCAGAGGGCAGGGAAATAAGTGAGACAGACCAAGTGAAACAGAAGGGAAAAAGAAATGATGTGGGGATACCAGTGAGGGTGGGGAAGAGAGAGAGAGAGAGAGAGAGAGAGAGAGAGAGAGAGAGAGATAGATAGAGAGAGAGAGAAAGATAGAGAGAAAGAGAGAGAGAGAGAGGAAGAGAGAGAGAAAGCAAATGAAAAAGACAGAGAAAAACCCCAGACAAAC
>NW_004798170.1:243365-244363 GCF_000002075.1 Aplysia californica
GAGAGAGAGAGATAGAGAGAGAGAGAGAGAGCGAGAGAAAGAAAGAAAGAAAGAAAGAAAGAGAAAAAGAAAGAGAGAGAACGAGAACTAAAAGTATAGTATGATATACAGAAAAAACTGTAGCGACAGTCCTAGCCCAGCTCCACACCACAGCACACTAGAGCGGAGCAGGAAGGCACGGGATATTTACTTAAATGATAAGGCAATCGTTTGTTCCTCTACGCCACGCTGATAACACTGAGATTGATTCTGAACCAACGATCATGGGACGTGTGTCTCCGACATAATTTGGGAAAAGGGGGTGCTGGATGGGGGCGGGGAGGGAGGGGAGGGGTACAGTAGTTTAGTTAGCTACTGCTTGTGAGTGTTGAGGGTAAGGGGGGGGGGGTTGTCTGATGATTGGAAAGGGGCGGTCTCCACTGGGAAAGGAGGTGGGGCGGGATGGTGAGGAAGGAGGGGTAGGGAGAAAAAGGCAAAAAGAGAAAGTGTTTTCTTACTTTTGAGAACATTGCAATGGATACATTCATTAGGTGGTTCAGACTTTTCCCACAGGCTACAAAGCACTGTGATACTGTTATGAACCAATTGATAGTGCGACTCCGAACAGCCTCTGATTTATTTTGTTTTTGTTTGTTTTGTTTGTTTTTCTTGTTTTTGATTGATCCTAATGAAAGAAGGGGCAGCTGTCTGCGTTGACCCCAACATTGTAGAAAAATAAACACATGGCCAAATTTTTCACTCATATTGCATGCAAATTGTGAATGATCTGATAGCTTTACGCGAACTCAAATCATTGATCATTAGGAACTGAAGATCCTGCTTAAGGATACTGATGGTTGCTGTTTTTCTTTTTAAAATCTTTTAGGAACATGATAAATTTACTAATTAATTCTTTAGGCTTTGCCAATCATAATTTGAGTGGTAAACGGCGGACTGGTGGAAAGAATACTGAACTATTGAAGTCCCATAAGATAATGATTATAAAATTATATTATATA
>NW_004798170.1:246011-247204 GCF_000002075.1 Aplysia californica
TGCCACCACCATAACTCACCACTCTTTATGAATCTTCCCTCCCAAATCACCCCGATAATAACACACAACTCATAATCTACCTCTTTTAACCCCCCCCCCCCACCCTCTGCCCTCCGCAATAACACACAACTCATTCCCCCACGGGAATCTTCAACCGTCTGTGACCCCAAAATCTTGACAACGCTAGCATGATATGATTATTATGAGATTCTATTCAAGTTGGGCCTGAGCCCCAGCAGTCACACACCGTGTCCTTTCCGCCCCTGTGAGGTTTTGTCAAGTTTGAAAACCCAGCTCTTTTCTTCCCCAGATAGCCTAGTGACGCTTTTCGCCTTAGGATAGAAATCGTTTCCAAAAATAGGAATGGCCGTGTGTGTTTCGAGTGTTTCGGAGTTTTCTGCGACTTTTTCACACTGCCAAAAGTAAAGTGCCAACTTCTGTAAGTTCCAGCTCAAACACAGTCTCATAAATTTTTACATAACAATCTATATTCTTATTGGAAGAGCCGATTAAAAAAGAACAGTCTGAGAGGATAACAATTCCAGGCTCCTTCCTTTGGTCGGATAACCGTGTGTGCAGGTAATGTAACGTCAATGGTTTTCTGTCACCTGTTGCTTCCTAGCTAGATCTACACCCGAACCTGGGTGGTTGGAGGGCGTCACTGATAAATCTTTCTTCTTTTCTTCTCCTTTTGTATTTATATCTGTCTGTCTTACTTTTTAGTCTGTCTTATTTTTTACTTTTTTTGAAAGTACTAAATGACCATTGTTATACCGAATGCTTCTCTTTGATCAAACGAACCAACTGTACGTGAAGTCAAAGGTGTTTGACTTGTTACACACATGCAGAATACACACGTGGGGGTTTGTTTGTCTTTGTGTTATCAATACGTCTTGCCCTCTTACTCGCTCAGAGTTAAAGTACAATTGTATCTCATTGTGTTGCAAGTGCCGTAAAACTCTTACTAAAACTAAACAGAGTTACAGTATCTGTTTGTCTGTCTGCCTGTCTGTCTATTTGTCTGTCTGCCTGTCTGTCTGTCTGTCTGTCTGTCTGTATGTCGGTCTATCTGACTGTGTGCATACTGGTCTGTCCACATGCTTTTCTGTCTGTCTGTCTGTCTGTCTGTCTGTCTGTCTGTCTGTCTGTGTGCTTGTTTGTCTGTGTGTTTGTTTGCCTATGCCTGCCTGTCT
>NW_004798170.1:248322-249553 GCF_000002075.1 Aplysia californica
TCTTTCTTTCTTTCTTTCTTTCTTTCTTTCTTTCTTTCTTTCTTTCTTTCTTTCTCCCCCCCCCTCTCTCTCTCTCTCTCCATCCATCTGTATAAAGAGACACATTTACCATTCTACAACAAGAGCCCATTTTCCACCTCATATTTGATCTTCCACTTCTACTGCATTTCTCTATTTCATAATTCACACTTCTAATCCACACACATCACATTTTGACACCATTTTCATGTCACGTTTTACATTTCGTCAAAACATTTCTCTTTTCTTTACTGCAATATCAAATCACTTCACCACTGTTCACATTACTTCACTATAATTATTCTATATTGCATTATCCGACTATGATATTAATATTTCTTCGCTATGTATTGCATTGTGTCCCACCTTAATATTTCGCATTTCTTCACGTATATCACATTCTCTCATAATTCACATTTCTTCACTGTATATCAATTCCTCAAATATAATTCTCATTGCTTCACTGTATATGAATTCCTCAACTATAATTCACATTTCTCCACCGCATATCACCTTCTCTAACTATAATTCACTTTTCTTCACTGTATATCAATGCCTCAACTATAATTCATATTGCTTCATAATGCATCAAATTCCTCCACGATAATACACATTATAACACCAACATTCAACGGGCCCAACTCCTTACACTGTCGATAAATCACAACCGGTACTTCCGTTCCTTAAACAATCATCACTTCACTTGCAAGCCTCGATAGTTTCTTTAATCAACTCTGAATGGACGAATCGAGCAGACACCACATGTCCGACCAATAACAACTGATCAAAGGCAATATTGCGGAACATTTCAAATCACCACACACAAAAATCATCACACACAAAAATCAATATACACAAAAATCATCACACACAAAAATCAATATACACAAAAATCATCACAGAGTTTGCTATCTCATAGAATGCCTGTTGTTGCTATCTCGCTGTTAAAGTTCCAGAACAAGAATGCAGACCTGAATGCAAATCTGCATGGAAAACGAAGTCGTTATGCTCCTTTTACAGAGAGCCACAAAACAGTGCGTCCTGCTGAAGTGTTTGTCGAATGAGCAGAATGCACGTACATCCTCACGGAGTTAAAGAATGAAGAAAACTGCACGAGAAGTAAATAAATAGGAATGAGAACGAGAAGTAAATAAATAGGAATGAGAACGAGAAGTAAATAAATAGGAATGAGAACGAGAAGTAAATAAATAGG
>NW_004798170.1:252943-254356 GCF_000002075.1 Aplysia californica
CCCACAAACTACAACCCCCTTCTGGGAATTTTCAAGTTTTAAGATTTCAGGAACAAAATCAAACCACTTCTTGGAATCTCATGTTTCAATAAATATAACATTGACAATTTTCTAAGAAAAACAAACTTCCGGGAATGAACATTCAGTAGTAAACACGTATTCACCAACAATTGAATGTAGCAGAAATAACTGCTTTTTTATAAAACAAAATGTTTCACTCTCCAAAGACACAGTTTAATGTTTCAGTGTGGGGTTTGGATGGTGGGATCGTGGGATGGTCGGATGGGGGTGGGATGGGGTGGGGCTGCTTCTGTCCGAGAGTGTCGTGTGAGATACATTCCATCAGAAACACGAATACAATTTGTAAGGGGGCTCTCGTGGCCTAGAGGTAAAGGTGTTCGCCTCTCATTCAAAGGTCCCTGATTCGATTCCGGGTAGCGACGGAAACGTTGTCTTCTCTAAAATTGTCTCCTTTCACCCCCTTTCCTGCTCTCTTGCAATGTTCTGTCGTCTGCTTTCGTCTCCACTTTTTCCCCCACCCCCTCACCTCCATTGCCCCCTCCTCTTGACTCCTGACTCTTTCTGCAGCCTTTCTACTGCTTGTCCTTGGCTCCTTCTTATAACTATCTTTTAGCCACACACCTGGTCATATGGCAGGTAAGATTTACACCTGGCTTTCTTGGATTAGGGCGAAAAATTTCGGAGGTCCCGTGAGTAAGTTGCGAACGTTAAAAGACCCATTGGTGGTCTAAAATCGATAAAAGTAGGCTTCGACCTCCACCTGGGGCAAAATTCCAAATTTCCTACCAACTGAAAAAGGTCGGTGTGTCCTGCGCGCTCATAATATGACCTGATGCAGTTGCGAGCGCCGTAAAACACTTACCGCTTAAAAAATAAAATAAAAAACCCAACAACAACAAAACAATAGCAAACAAAACAAAAAAAGCACTTAGTAAAATATCTTCCTTTCGGCACAAATCCAACTGACACCTGTGTGTGTTAGCCAAAGATACTAACATTTTCAGCAGATTATCAGGATATAACTACTAGAAATATGTATTCAACCATATTATATCTCATATTGACGCCCTTAAATGGCTTGTTTTGTCTCTTGTATGAATATATATGGCTTCCATGTATGAGGTTGCATTATAGTTGATGTCCCTCCCCCACCCACACACACACACAGACATACATCTTCCCAAAAGGAGTTTACAATGTTGTGCATCTATTTGGCATTGTGCTGTCAACAACAGTGTGGACGGTTGGTGGGTGTTCTGGTGTGGTTTACTTCTTCTGTTTCTATTAACTTTCATTTTTTGTTATCCTCCTTTATTTTTATGTTAGTATCTCTTGAAGCTCTAATATTCGTCACACACATGCACACACACACACACACACACACACAAACAC
>NW_004798170.1:255189-257813 GCF_000002075.1 Aplysia californica
TGTCTGTCTGTCTGTCTGTCTGTCTGTCTGTCTGTCTGTCTGTCTGTCTGTCTGTTTGTCTGTCTGTCTTATTTTTACCAGCACATAGTATTGTTTTGATGTGCTTCCATTTACTCGAAAAAAAAATCCAAACAAAACAAAACAACCCCCCCCCCAGAAAAAAACAAACAAAAAAACACCAACATCCACAAACAAAACAAACAAATGTGCAATTTTATAAAGTTTCTCTTTACGTCCTGTTTTAAGTACATCTCTTCGGGTGCACTTTTTAAAAAGTGTTTCTCGTGCAGTTTTATAAAGTATCTCTCATTATGTGCTGTTTAATAAAGTATCTCTGTTTATACAGTGGCGCCAAAAGAACATTGAAAAGTAAGCACCCAATCATCGTGTTAAAGCTTCGCATTACCTACTCGTGCAGCATACCAATTTAAAGCTAAATACATTCTACACCATCTAACAAATTAATAGTTCATCTATGCAAAGAGACGCCCGAGATATGGTCACTCAAATTTGTCTTAAAAAATCAGGCTTGGCAAAATCTTGCAAAATAAAAAAACCCGTAATATTTTGATAGAATGGATATACATTACATATCCAATGAATGGAGAATTTTGTATTGCTGTAAGCAATATTATATTTTGATATTATCTCACGATATTTTCACGAACGGAAAACAGATCAATCCCAAAAACCATGCAAAACTTGGACTTAACACTAAATGTGCCCATCGTAATTTTGCTTAGGAGCCATTGGTTTTGTGTAGTGAACGAACCCTTTGGGCATAAACTCGGTGACATTTTGGGCAAAATTATCCATAATTTCATCCCAAATGTCACAGAGAGTTGCAAACAAAGGGTCTGAATTGGGATCAAAGTCTCTATTCATCAGCTGCTGTTTCATGGTGCTTCACTCTTCACACATCTGTAGGACTTATACAGGGGCTATAGATTTACTGGTGACCACTCCAACGTTGGTTTGATTTGGTTTTCCAAAATGTATCTAGTGGCATTGGTCCTGTGAGAAAGTTCTTGGCTACGCCTTGAGGTGTCTACTTGAATGACACCATGACAAAAATAAGGGTACGACATGACGTTCCAGAACTTGCACAATGTAGTCCACGAAACCAAGCCATCCAGTGATTCTCATGAGGGCGGTTTTGTTCATTCCACCTCAAATCACCCCAAACCATGGCAGTTTCGAGGTCTCTGATCCTCAGTGACAGATGATTATGTCAAAATAATAACTGACACAGTCCATGTGCTAAAAATTCGTGCTCAACCCGAAACCATTAGCTCCTAAAAAACCCCAACCAAAATGAATATTAAGGAGCACATGTTATGTTAAGTGTAGGTTTTGTGTGGTACTTGTAACTGCTCTGTTCTCCAATCTGTTGGACAATATCACCAGAATATGCCGTTCATTGCAGAGACAACAATATTCTCTTTTCATTTGATATTCAATACATTTTCATTCCACCAATGTTGATGCACTTCAATATTCGCGGGAGCACTCTTTTTCGTTTCTCTAATTTCGCACAATTTTGTCAAGCTTTTTTTTTTTTAAAGATCAATTTTGAACGACCATATTAATTAACTCGGGCGTCCCTTAACATAGATGAAATATTATAATGTGTCACATGATGCAGAATTTACTCAGCTTTAAATTGATATGCTGCGTGAGAGGGTAGTGCAAGCCTATAACACGATGATTGGGTGATTACATTTTCACCTTTCTTTTGGACGCCACTATATTGGCACTTAAATGACCTTATGCAGTTGCAAGCGCCGTACAACCTTACTAAAACTAACTCTCTCTCTCTCTATATGCAGTTTTATAAAGTATCTCTCTTTATTATATGCTCATTGTGTGCCGTTTTATAAAGTATCTCTCTTTTTATACAGTTTTATAAAGTATCTCTCTTTATATGCAGTTTTATAAATTATCTCTCTTTACTTGAAATTTTATAAAATATCTCTCAATATGTGCAGTTTTGTAAAGTATCTCTCTTCTCGTGCAGTGTTGTATAGTAACTTAATTTATGTGCAGTTTTATAAAGTATCTCTCTTTACATGAAGTTTTATAAAATATCTCTGTAGCAGCGTCTGTGTGTATCGGCCTGGCGCTCAATCATTGCATGCAGAAGACCCGACTTCGATTCCCAAGTGGAAAGAATTTCTAATGGAGCAAACCAGTCCTCTTGCTGGAACGTTGTATGCCTCTATTCCCGGGCTGCCCCTGACAGGTTGGGTTTAAGCTACCTCTTAAATTATGGACATTGTGTCGATGGAAGCCTAAAACACCTATGTAAAAAAAGGGTCTCTCTTTACACGCGGTTTTAAAAGTATCTCTCTCTCTACGAGCTGTTTCTTTTTGGTAAGCGTTTTACGGCGCTCGCAACTGCATGCGGTCATATGAGTGCACGGGACGCATTCAAACATTTTCAGTTGGTAGATCTAGAAAATTTTGAATTTTGCCCTGGTGGCGGCCGAAGCCTACACTTATCGATTATGGACCATCAAGGGATCTTTAACATGCACAACTTGCACGCGGGACCTTTGAGATTTTTTCGCCTTTGTCCGAGAAGGCTAGGTGTAGATCCTTCCTACCAGAAGATCGGGGGGGGG
>NW_004798170.1:259330-260787 GCF_000002075.1 Aplysia californica
TCTCTCTCTCTCTCTCTCTCTCTCTCTCTCTCTCTCTCTCTCTCTCTCTCTTGATATGCCTGACTCATTCAGCGTTTGATCTCGTGGGAAAACTCATTTACAAACACTTGGTCAATACACGAGATTGATTGAAATTCAGGTCCCCATTTCTTCACCCCCTCCTCTTTTCAACCAACCATCCCCACATCCCAATAACTAAAACAAAGATCGAATTATGCCATTCTACAATTGTGAGGCAGCGTGGGGAAATCAGACGCTCGTCAAAATACAAAAATTAGAGAGACAGGTATTTCTCTGAAAGTTTGGACATTTTTATCGAATTTTTATTTTTGGGCTCAACCTCTTTTATATCCAAAAATATCCCCAAACCCATCACATTTTTTGTTAATTTAACCGAAAAACATTGATTGAAAGCACACATTCTGTCATTTTTCTGTTTTCAAAGACTCTTTCGCTATTGGAACGAACAAACTTTGGCGGTGATTTTCTCGCTAATTTCACCACTGGGTTTATTCAAGAGAGAATGGTACCTATTTAATTGAAAGCAAGGCAAATAAACCAGCTTTCCGAAGATGCCAATAACACAAAAATTGACGAGCGCCTGATTCCACGGCGACGTGTCACAATTGGTCTAATCGATAAGCAAATCGGTGAGATAACAACTTTGATCGTTGCTTTGCCATGACAAGTGTTTGCTCTGTCTTTTCATTACCCAGAAAGGTGGGTGGTTGGTGGGTGCACTGGTGTGGTTTGCTCCTTCTTTCCCCATTAAATATTTGTCGTCAGTATCTCACAGTCGTCTTTTCTTTGCATGTTGCTCTCTTGTAACACGTCTAATTGTCCGCACAAATAATAGACGAAAACCCTCCTATCTTGAGTTCCAAGACAGAGAGTAACGACTGGACGGTACAATTCTGTGGTATTCGTGTCTATGTGTGCTTAATAGTTATTCGCGTGTAAAAAATCATACTCAGGGTCTCTCATGGCCAAGAGGCTAAGGTGTTGGCCTCTCATTCGAAGGTCCCGGGTTTGAATCCGGGTAGCAACCGAATATTTTTCTTCTCTAAAATTGTCTCCTTTCACCTCCTTTCCTGCTCTCTAGCAATGTTCTGTCGTCTGCTTTCGTCTCCTCTTTCTGCCCCTACCCCTTCACCTCCTCTGGGCTCCTGACTCTTTCTGCAGCCTATCTATTGCTACTCCTTGGCTCCTTTTAAATTTTACTGCTGTCTTTCAGCCACACCCCTGATCTTCTGGTAGGAAAGATCTACACCTAGCCTTCTCGGACAAGGGCGAAAAATCTCGGAGAGCCCGTGTGCAAGTTTCGCACGTTAAAGATGCCTTGGTGGTCTGAAATCAATAAGAGTAGACTGCGGCAGCCACCCGGGCAAAATTCAAAATTTCCTACCAAATGAAAAAGTTAAGTGTGTCCCGCGCGCTCATATGACCCAGTTGCGAGC
>NW_004798170.1:263544-267017 GCF_000002075.1 Aplysia californica
CACCCCAACTAACAATAATTAATCTTTCCCTAAATCTGTTACCTTGAACACCCGCTCACTTAGATGAAAGGGAACATGGGGTGCACCCAAAAACATTTTTACTTTCTACAGATCTATGGAATCTCGTGGTGACGTGAAACTGTCTTATAATTAAATAAATAAAACCGCGTACATCTTCACTTTAATCATCTGACTGATAAAACATTTACGAAAGCCACGACGTGCGTAAAACTTTTTCGATTTAAAAGAGAAATGAGCCCGAGTGCAAACATGGAGCATAGAGAATACTTGAGTGTCCTTCGAGATGTTCATCCGTGATTGCTTAGCGCGTGAGATTTTTCGCAACTAGTCAGTTCAACGCTAATAATTGAGCTCAAATATTCAGGCTACGCACGCCTCTCACAAGATCATATTCCCATCCTTTTTCAATATTGACGGTAATGTTTGCTCGATGTGCTTTTTGGATGTATCCGGAATTTTAAGTAATTTTGGTTGACTTTATTTTTGTCTTGCCCTTTTTTCTGGCTTGGTTTTTGTTTGGTTGGTTTTGGTTTGTCTTTTCTTTTTGTTTTGTCTTGTTTTTTGTTTTTTCTGTCTTTAGCTGTGTGTCGATTGGCGTGCGTAAGGAATACATTATTGATAATGGACGGGGGTCTAAGTCTACTGGGCCATTCCATGAAAAAATGAAACTGCGGCAACACACGTAACGCAGAGATGCTCACGTGCTCAAAAGATTCTTAACAGTGATAGAGGCAGTTCTTTTTTGTGTGGTTTTTTTTTTTTTTGGTTAGGGGGAGGGTACCTCTATCAAAATAAGGAAAAGAGTGGCTTCATCACAGCTTGGGTTTTTTTCAGCAGGTCTTCGTTCCTGCTTTACGTTTGACACAGCAGAAGTTTCGTTTTTCACGGAATGTCACCATTATTTTTCATCGCTAAAATGTGCTGTGTCGTGAGATATGTTACGAAGGTATGCCCTTTGGTTGGACATTTGTTAGGATTTTCTCAAGCCGTGACAATGAAAAAGATCTCGCGAAACTGTTCGAGCACATCTTGGATTTATTGGGTTTTAGGCCTTGTTTTCTGTCCCAGAAATTTCGGCCAAGGTCTAATTTCTGTGGCAGTGGTAATGCAAGTGATCTAAATGGTGGGTTTTATTGTTCATTGAGTATGGAGATTTGACGTCGTTGTTGTTGTTTTGTGATTATAATGTTTTTCAGTTTTTTATGTGGTAGTAGTAGTTGTAGTAGTAGTAGTAGTAGTAGTAGTAGTAGTAGTAGTAGTAGTAGTAGTAGTCGTCGTCGTTAATGTAGTAGTTGCGTCTATCGTCCTTATCACTCCTTCTTTTTGTGTTTGCTACTCTCTTGTTACACCTCAAATCTTCGGCACTTAAATGATCTTATTGTGTTGCAAGTGCCGTAAAACTCTTTCTAAAATTAAAACTAAAATATATTTTTTGTAGTTGTATTTGTTGTTATCGAAGCTGAAACTATTATGTATGCTGTTGCTGTTGATACCGTTGTTGTTTTTGTTTGTCTTCATGTTTGCTCAGTGAGAGAAAGACAAATATAGAGTCTCTTACAACACTAACAGTGTGGTCTGTCTGAATGTCTAAGTCTTTCTCTATCTTTAGTTCTTCCGGTTCCCTAGTTATCCTGATCGCACGATCGTAGGGGGGAGGTTAGAGGGTACCACTGATAGGTCCTACTTTTGTTCTTTCCCTCTGTCTATCTTGCTTTAGTGGGTGGTTTGAAGGTGGTCTGGGGGGCTCTCGTGGCCTAGATGTTAAGGTGTTCGCCTTTCATTCAAAGGTCCCGGGTTCGAATCCGGGTAGCGACGGAAACATTTTCTTCTCTAAAATTATTTCCTTTCACCTTCTTTCCTTCTCTCTTGCAATATTCTGTCATCTGCTTTCATCTCCACTTTCTTCCCCCACTCCCTCACCCCCTTTGCCCCCTCTACTGGGCTCCTGACTCTTTCTGCCGCCTTTCAATTGCTACTCCATGGCTCCTTCTTACTACTGTCTTTAGCCACATCCCTGATCTTCTGGTAGGAACGATCTACACCTAGCCTTCTCGGACAAAGGTGAAAAATTTCGGAGGTCCGTGAACTGCAACAGGGATCTGCTGCTTTTTCTTTCCTAATCATTGCTGTGCTCATTTTTTCTCTACTTCTTTTGTATGTTTGTCACACTCTTGCGAACTGCTATTTCCGGGGTGCCTTGCTAGTCGAAGCAGACTTTGTGCTGTTGAAGTTTAAGAGGTGAGCAGCAGCACAAACAACAAAATCAACAACAACACTAACAGGAAAGACAAAGGATTCAACAACAGCAACATACTACACCCCAATAACGATAACGAGACCAGCAACGTCTGCACAAATAACAACAACAGCAACAAAACAATTTTAATAACGTTAACAGCTTCTACACGACTCCCAGCAACAACCAAGAAATGTCATTAAAGGAAACAAAAATGTTGTTGCATAATGATATTATGTTTTCTCACACGTATAACGATTCACCTTCACCACTACTCATGTTCCAATTATGCATTTCATTTTTTTACTTGTCATTATGGAACACAAAAAGTAATTGCTTAACGATATTATCTTTTCTTAAACGTATAAAGATTCACCTTCACTACCATTCATGTTCTAATTCTATTATGCATTTCTATTTTTTTTCTCAGATTGTCCAACCCTGAGTTCTCAATAACTTGAAAGTCGTTCTTCAAAAGTGACATTCGAGGTGACAGTGTGGGAGTTATCAAGCCTTATAACAAGAGTTGGAAGTGTCTGTTTTGTTGTTGTTTTTTTTTCTTTTAAAAATCAGTTTCGATAATAAACTACCAACCAGTGGATAAGTAGAGTTTTCAACTTTCGAAGGGATGAAGGAGAATATGTCCAATCAACACCGATGAGGTTGATTTTGGTCTTGGCTGTTCAGTGAAGTATTCGCCTATGACCCGTGTCGCTTTTGGAGAGAAGCTTAAATCAAGGTACAAAAAAGTGTATTCTTGAGGAACAACTCGTAAGAAGATACAAAAATTGGTGATGGATTACTTTTTCAATCTTCAAAATTAGTTTGATTGTTCTAATGACTGAGCAAATACCTTGCGTGGGATTGTTTACGAATGAGTAAAATGCACACAACATAATTCTTTTAATGATTGAATGAAATACTCTTTATGTGGTTCTTTTAACAACTGAGCAAAATACACATCACGCGATTGTTTGAAAGACTGAGTTACCTACTTCCCGTGTGAGTGTTGCATTTCGTTTCTTTGTGTGCCTCTTAAAAGGAGCAGGATTTTTCGAGAAAAGGTTCACGTTCATGAAGGCTTCATCTACAACAACACACAAGATGCAGACCCGGGGAAAGAGCTCTAGGTGAGTGATATTTATTTGTATTTTCTGTGTTGTCAGTATATATATATATATATATGTTCACCCACCCTCCCCCTCTCTCTCTCTCT
>NW_004798170.1:273336-274826 GCF_000002075.1 Aplysia californica
TAGGGGAGTCGGGAGGGGGGAGGGCAGCTAAAAAACCCACAAGAACCTGCTAAAAATATCAGGAAGCTGCTGCACACATACCCGGACTCAATAACAAACGAAGCGCGCGCACGCAGAGACAAATGCGATGGAGAATTGATGAAAGTGTTTGTTTTTGTACAAGTTCCGTGCCCTCGTTATCATCATGGAGCACCAGATCTGAAACAGACATCGGCGATCACGGCTTGCCATTCATTTCTTTGCTCGGATGCTAAAAAAAGCAAGTATTATTATCCTGGTATTCCCCCGTCACCCATCTGTTCAGATTTTCCAAGTAAGCTGCTCCTGGTCTACTCCTGCCTTGCCTGCCTCCTATTTTTCCAATGAGAGCAAGTTGTTAAAGGCCTTTATGTTGATTCAAGTACCCCAGAAACGTTATACTTAGTTGCTACCTGATTGTTTTTATTGGGGAGCGGCCCATGTAGGTTTCTTTCAGAACTACCTCTACTGATTTCTTTTCCTTCCATGAAAATCTCAACAGTGTCTTAAGGAGCCACATTTCTGTTGCTTCTTTTGTACTTTCACAGTCTGGTAATTGTCCAACATTCACAGCTGTATAGACCATAGTCTGTGGTGTAGCGATTAGGTGCTTCGCTGTCTTACACAGAAATCCGAGTTCGATTCCCGAATGTGGAGAATTTTTATCGGGTATCTAGGCCTTTCGACAGGGATGTTGTATCCCTCTCTGACGGGTTGGCTCTAACAGACAGAGTCGGAAGCCCGTCTCCTAAACGATCTAATTTGTGACGATGGATGCGTAAAAACACCTACAATTAAAACTTAAGGACATGGATTATATTTACATGTATTTCTAATTCAAAGTTCACTTAATAACAAGCACTACAACAAGTTATTGAGACATCTAATAACAGTTAGTTCATTGGTATGACATCACGGTCAACATTATTGGGTTATCTAAGAGTCGAAACCTCTGAATTTAAGTTCTGTCTTCAATAGGACAGAGTCAGATGGGTTGAGAGCCCTGAAAGCTCCCCAAAACGATCTGAGCTTAAGAACACCAGGGTGGGATCGAATCACGGCAATCCTATTTTGTAGTCCAGCATGATATCCAGTGATCCAACGGAGCACTCAGTTGAGACATTTGAAACCATGGAACGAGTGTTGAGCTCAGCGTTTTGTTTATGACAGTTTTCTGGTCACTCCTGACAGCTGAACGCTTCGTCAGTGACATCTGCTGAGTAATGAGAGATAGACGCCCCCAGCGTCTGTGGTATAGAGATTAGGCGCTTCGCTGTCTGAAGCAGGAGACAAGAGTTCGATTCCCGAGTGCGGAGAATTTTTATCGAGTATCTCGATTTTTCTACCGGGGCGTTGTATCCCTCTCAGTTCGGGTTGACACTGACGGGCCTCCTAAATAATCTCAATTTTGTCGATGGAGGCGAAAGAAGACCCACACTTAAAAGTGAAACAACTAAATAATATTTACGTGA
>NW_004798170.1:275419-276961 GCF_000002075.1 Aplysia californica
ATCGTCTGCTCTCTAACAATGCTATCGTCTGCTCTAGTCTCCAGTTTTTGCCCCCTTACCCCTCCTCTTTGTCCCTTCCTCTGAGTTCCTGAGGTTTACTGCAGTCTTTCTACTGCTACTCCTTGGCTCCTTCTTACTGCTGTCTTTCAGCCACACCCCTGACCTTATGGCAGGGAAGATCTAACATCTAGCCTTCTCGGATAAGGGCGTACAATTAAGGAGATCTCTTGTGCAAGTTGTGCACGTTAAAGATCCCTTGGTTTTCCAAAATCGATAAGAGTAGGCCTCGGCCGCCATCCGGGCAAAATTCAAAATTTCTTACCAACTGAAAATATTTTATATGTCCCACACGCTCAAATGACCTTATGCAGTTGCGAGCGCCGTAAAATAATTACCACCCCCTACCCCCAAAAAAATCCTACCAAAAAATCCAAACAAGAACAAAACAAAACAAAAGCAACAAAAAAAAAGAAGAAATAAACAATAACTCAAAGACCCGAGACAAGTGAAACCAGGACACGCTCCGTGTATTGTCTACGACAAGCGTCTGGTCACTCCTGACAGGGGAATGTTTCTCCAGTGACGTCTGAGTAATGCGAGACAGGCGCTCACCTATCCCACAGGTTTTGTATGACAACAAAAGGTGCACCCACGCCGAGAGGGTGAGCAGTCCTATTGAGCCTGAGGGCTCACGGGGAACACAGAAGTGGGAGAAAGGATAGACGACGCCGTGGTAAGAGTTTTGTTTGGTTTTAGTAAGAGAATTTCGAGTGAGGCAAGGATGTGTTATGTCGCCAGACCTCTTTAACATGTACAGTGAAACAATCCTTAGAAACATAGAAGAATGTCCAGGACTCAAAAGTAAATGGAGAAAAGATAAATAAAATCAGGTATGCAGATGACACAGTTTTGATAGCAGGCTCAGAAAAGGACCTTCATAAGTGGATATGCGCTATATAAATGCAATCCATTATTAGATACTGTTGTAACAGAAAGTGAACGTACAGGATTATTGTTGAATGTAAAGAAAACAGAATGCATGGTAATATCCAAAAAAAGCAGCAAAGCCTAGTTGTAATCTCATTGGCGAAGGTGAAAAGATCAAACTAGTCCAACAGTTTAAATATCTAGAATATGATAACATCTGATGCCAAATGCTCCACAAAAAGAAGACGGAGCATAACAACGGCTAAGGCTAGTTTTAATAAAATGAGCCCAATCCAGAAAAATAGAAACATCTCAATGAACACCAAAATAAAAGTTCTGAAATGCTATGCTTGGTCAACCCTTCTATATGGCTGGGAATGCTGGACAATCACTAAAGACAGTGAAAATAAAACAGAAGCAACAGAAATGTGGTTTATTAGGAGACTGCTGAGAATATCGTGGAAGGAAAAGAAATCAAATGAGGTAGTGCCTGATGAAGCCCACGTGGGACGCTCAATATTAAAAACAATTAGGAAACGACATATGCAGTTTTTGGGACACATAAATAGACATAAAGGTCTTGAACACCTCGCTCTCACTGGCAAAATTGAGGGC
>NW_004798171.1:0-1130 GCF_000002075.1 Aplysia californica
CTACACTACTACTACTACTACTACTACTACTACTACTACTACTACTACTACTACTAATAATAATAATAATAATAATAATAATTATAATAATAACAGTAATAACATAATAGTAGCATCTGAATTTATAAAACGCTTAATATCCATGCTCAACATTATAATATTATCAACAACTGTTACCTAAACAAAGCCCAGAGCACTCAGTAAAATTCTTAACTTCCAGAAAAGCATACTATGTGGAAGATTTTCAAAATTGTCAGCATTCAATTATACTGGTGGCAAATAAATAATTTTGGGATATATAGAGCACGTGTCTCAACATTGCTAAATGTGTTTTCAATTGTTATCGAGGGAAGTGACAAAATATACATGAAGACAAAGCGAGGGCCTGGAAATTGTTAAATCGGTTAGGCGTGTGTAACTTTTATCAAAAGCAGTCACGAGACGAACAGAAATAAAATAAATGTGTGAACTTATGGGTTTTAAATGACTAGCTTTCATGAAGTCATCCTTTCAGAGAGACTGCACTGATGACGAGAGAGCATTACGAGGGTGTAGAGAGAAAACTGAATGATGAATGTACAAAATATTAATGTCGTGGCAGTAAAATGCCACAAAACGAGGAACACACAGAAAAAACACTTCGTCTACGTCGCTGCCATGCCCTCGTTTCCTGAACATAAAATGCCCCTGATAACTAAACTAAACATATCTACAAGTAGCTGCAGAGAAAAAAGGGACAGGCGAAAAAGCGAAACGTCTTCGTAGCTAATCTAAGTAAATCCAAGCCAGGTTATTCCTCTTATTCTCTCAAGAAAGTGGCAGCCCCCTCCACTCGACGAGATCCTGAGACGTTCCAGGTCTCTGAAGGAAAGAAATATGGCAGCAGAGTCATTGAGCCAATCATTTCGCAGCTAGACCCCGGCGGGCCAGGCCAGGCCCCTGCTTTCCCGCGGTTCTTGCATCTGCTTCCTGTAAAGATAACTCTGTATGTCCCGGCCCCCACTCTGGGTGAAGCCTGTCTGGACGACCTGGCAGGATCTGTTCGGACCACACAGAGGGGCACCCGGCTGCTGCTACAATAACAACTACTACTACATCTATAGCTCCCTCGCCCCCTCCCCCAACCCCCA
>NW_004798171.1:1230-2814 GCF_000002075.1 Aplysia californica
CCCAACCCCCACCCCCTCCCCCAACCCTCTAACCCTCTTTACTGGCGTGTAATGGTTAGTTCTCAGAGTGGTCAGAGGGAATTCCTCATTGTATTTTTTTCTTCTAAATTATAATATGACCGGTTTCTGCCATCAGAACAGTCTTTGTTTGACAAAAACTATCATTTTTTTTAAAAGCTATTTCTGTGAGATGTTAAGCTTTTTAAAAATTGTATCCCTTTAACGTTAAAAAAACAAACATTGTTAAATGTGAAAAGTGACAATGAAGTAAAATGGTAGGTACTTCATTGAGGTTAAAATGCATATTACCTTTATCGCAAGTCCTATAATTTTTTTCCGTTCCTTATAGAAAGTGTATGTAAATATCACCACAGTAACCACGGTTGATAGCGACCACAGTAACCACAGTTGATAGCGATGGGGAGAATCTTAGTTTTAATCCCCAAAATTGCGTTTTTTATACTTGTCTCTTTCTTTCTGGGGGGAGAGTTGAGAGGTTTTTGTCACGACCCTGTGATGTCTTCGCTTGGCTCTATCGCAGATAGACGGTACATTCGGAAGTGCTGCCTCTTTAAAATCCTTATTGTACTCATTCAGGGGTAAAACAATACAAAAACCAAACTGTAATTCCTAAACATCTTGTCCCAGTCAGGAACTGTTTTTGAAATGATGTCCAAAGATGTTGTTTAAAAAATGGTGTCGTTCGTGTTGGTACAGATAGTCACTACAAAACAGTTACTAAAAATAAAAATTATCGCTTCTCGTCACCACAATATGCACTCTATTTGTTAACACCTACTTTTGTCAAAACGCGTTTTTAAAGGCTATTTCTTTATAACCAGACTTACCATAAATGTACGTCTTTCATACTTCACTTTACTATTTCGAATCTAGGCATTAACGATCTACAATAAGCGACCTAAAACACTCATCGGTAGGAAATGGACCAACAAAGTAATTAGGCAACATAAAATATAAAAGTGACGGTAGATAAACTAAGAAGGGAGCGTCGTAGAGTACGAGAAAAAGCTGATAGCATGTCGAATGTGTAATGCATGCTAAAAATACACCCCCCCCCCACATACAAAAAACAAAACAACAAAAAATCCAATTAGCAACAAAATCCAAAACAACGACCAAGCTCAGGTCATGAAAGCAGTAACCTAAATTCAAAAGCAACATTAAGACCCTCAACAAAAGGACAAATTAAAGAAATAAACATCAAAACCAACAAGGTCTAATGTAATTAAAATAAAACCATATCTACATGTAAGCATTGCAATTTCTGTGTTTCCCAACACACTTGATGTAAATTTCCTTGCATACTATATCCGTTCCGTAATGTTCAGTTATTTAGTTCCCGTACGGGGAGATATATTATATACATAATATGTGGCTGCCACTTGAAAGTTTTAAAATTTTAATTATGGTAAACATGTTATTAGATTAATTCATGCGAACATGATAAATTGCTTTTAGGACGTGTTTTCATTTGTAGAGAATGTTCCCTGTGAAATAGACATCGTTTTGTTTATATATTTTCCTGACCCCTACACACTCACACACAAACACACACACACACAC
>NW_004798171.1:3506-4497 GCF_000002075.1 Aplysia californica
ACACACACACACACACATACACACACACACATACATACGACAAACAAAAAAACAACAATCCAAAACAACATAAACGCATATAATACCCACTCATGATAAACTTTGTTAAGAGGAGTTTCTTCCTCTCCACTGTCGACACATTTACTTTTCACAGTGACGAGAAACGCTCCATATATAAGCTTACGACTAGGTATGTGTTGGCGACAGAGAAGACAGACGTGTAAGTAATGCCCACTGTAATTAGGTGTAAGGATAGAGAGTACCCGGGGCCCCTACTTGAGAAGGTACAATAAATGTACAGCACATCGCACGTCCTTACTATTTCAATTCACGCATTAAGAAAGAAAGAAAGAGAGGAAGACAATGCCAAGGCAAGTTCATGCTAATTGTTCATTTATGGAAATAATAAAATGTTGCTCTGAAAAAATTTATGGCTGGGGTGATATGAAGCTAGATCTACTTGTGGTCAGAATACATTTTTTTGTGCTTATTATTATAATGTTCTTTAAAGTTTGTAAGTGATCAAATGAAACGAAGCCGCGGTTATACATTTGTAAAACGATAGATAAAAAAACCCAATAAATAAGAAAATAATAAATTAGATCTACATTGATTATTTGCACGCCCAGGTTTTTCTATTTCTTTTGTTTCCCTTTGGAAGTCCTTCATTAACTCCTCTTAACAAAGTACAGGAAACGCATAATGTGAGGCTAATCGAGATACGCCCTTCCAAGACAGCTGGGTTAATCTAAGGTGGTAGCGGATTCATTCGGTCGTTTGCACCTTGCTCTAGCGTACGAAATTCCCGGTAAAACGGATGCTTCCTGTCGACTTGGGATCCCGGCCTACTTTTTCACGGAACCTGGCAAGACGTAGGTTCCCCGCACATGCGCATCGCGAAAGAGAAAGACGGAGAGATAGTGTCTTTTTCCTTGGAGGGAAGGAGGAAGAGAGGTAATGGGATAATTTCTGAAGAGAGAGAGAGAGAGAG
>NW_004798171.1:5498-7613 GCF_000002075.1 Aplysia californica
GGAGCAGGAAGGGGAGGGATACTATTAAGAAAGCTACGACTTCTCTGCCCGTCCCAGTGAGCGTTTCGATCCGATGCCCCTCTGATAATAATATGTCAGCGTATGTGCGTGTCAATTTGATAAAGACTGCACATGTTATTGTAACAACTCGAAACATTGATTTCTCTTCAGGTTTATGGCTACGACTCTCATAAAATTTGATATATATCTCGGAGTATAACGACTGGCGACAGGGCTAAGTAGCTAGGAGATAGGCGGGTCTGGTTCTCGTGCTGTTGTTCTTGTCAAGGTTCTGGAAGATTCTGTCGTAATTGTCTCAACAACGATAATGGTATGATGCTGCAGGGGTCTGCACGTGTATCAAGTTTTAGAGGTTCATTAAGCTAGTTAGTGTCTCTCGCGCATGGCAAAACGGTTGTTTGGAGAAATAATTTATTTTTTGTTTGTTTGGGGTTTTTTTGGTTTCGTTTTCTGTGATCGGTATGTGGTTGGAACAGGGTAATGTTTTGGAGGAGGGAGAGGGAGAGGGGGAGTTTGAAGGATTAGATCTTGTTAGGTTTTCTTTTTTCTGTGGCAGATTTGTTTCTTCGTCACTTTTATTTAAAGGGGGGGGGGGGCGAGGAAATGGGAACAAAGTTTGGGGGGAGGGGGAGTTGTTGAAAGATTATGTGCTGACAGATGTCACTTGTAAACGAATGAAATAATAATAAACTATTGAGATTCACGACTGAAGTAATCTTCTCAGACAGTAGCAGAGATATAAACGCCCAATTGAGATAACGAGGAGAAAGGCTGGCAACTTGAAATATATCTTCTTTATTCTTGTTCCAACAATTACAACAATAACACAAAAAAGGCAAAAACAAACAAACAACAAAACAAACAACATTTTGTGATAATGTCAATATGTTTTCAACTTTTAAAATCACTTCCTCGTTGATCTAAGTTGTGTCAGTGGGTATGAAAAAATATCTACAATTAGCAAATACGTTTGTACAATATTTTGTATCAGATAGGTTTATATCGATCAACAATGATACATTGATAACTTGACATGCTGGATGGAAATGTCAGGGTATTTTTTAAATTCCGGGGGGGGAGGGGTGTTTTGTTTTGTTTTGTTTTTTGTTTCACATGTTATATTACCAGAACCTGTGTAATCTAACCTGCCCTAACGGTAACCGGCCCAAGACAATCATCTGTATCATTGACCAGTTACTGTCGATGAGAAATATTTGTCTCAGACAGTGTAAATATAAGATACAAAACGGATGGGGGAAGTGGGAAGAAGTCATTTGTACAAGTAAATGTCTGGATAGATGGTTACTAGAACAAGTCTGACATTATTAGAAAGATAGGAATATGGCATAAAAATAATTACAGTGTTATGTACATATATACGTATATAAAAGCCCATATAAACACTCAAACCCATACAAGGGACACAGCCCTCTATAGGAGGACCAAAAGAAGAGCTAGTAAGTAAACTATAAACTCCCAAAACTCATTCAGGTAGCAGATTTTTAAATATTTTAACGTCCATTTCCGAAAGGACCGAAAGAGGAGCTAGTGGGAAGCAACCTAACTAAACTATAAACAACTTAAGCCAAGCCCATTCAGGAGGCAGAACTTTTGACTTTACCATTCAGTTCCGATTTGACAAAAGAGGGAGCTAGTGGCAAACAACCCCCCTAAATCACAAACAAAAACAAGAGGCATATTAAGCAACATATCTAAATCTCATCATCCTAATCTCCGTTTAACTTAAATTCTAAATGGAAGTACAGTGAAAGCAGGCAGTAATCGGGGGCAATTTCTCAGACAAACTGACATGGCCATGAGAAAGGGGGCTAGCAACAAGGAGCGGGTCTGTGAGGCTGGATGTCGTCTAAATCACGTCCTGTCAGGAATCTATCTGGCCAGACGATCGGAGGTCTAGAGAACGCCACCATCAGATGGCATCCCACCACAGCCAGGGTGCCTCTACCCATAGAAGTGAGAAAACAGAAAATGCGCGTGGAAGTTTTGTAAATGGCTACGGTCGATATAATGAGGGGGAGAAAAGAAGAAGAAGAAGAAGAAGAAGAAGAAGAAGAAGAAGAAGAAGAAGAAGAA
>NW_004798171.1:7767-9269 GCF_000002075.1 Aplysia californica
GAAGAAGGAGAAGGAGAAGGAGAAGGAGAAGGAGAAGGAGAAGGAGAAGAAGAAGAAGAAAAAGAAGAAGAAAAAGAAGAAGAAACCAATTAAAAGGAAAGAAAAGAACAAAGAGAGGAAAAAACACTGTTACATCTCCCTCCTGTCAAACAGAGGTGAATTGTGTTAATGATTTGTTACCTTAGTTACTAGATCTATCAAGAGTTTTCTAAACGACTACAGTCGTTTAAAGCAATAAGGAAAAAAACCCCAGAAAAAAATAAATTTTTAAAAAGAGAAGAAAGCGAAAAAGGCCTCAGAATCATTTATTTATTCTCTTTTCTGAGAAATCTTCTTTCTTTTACCCGCACAGTGGATCGAATGCACCAAGTATAAAATTACATTAATATTGAAAATAAACCCCGTGTCATTCAGTTCACAAGTGCACCTTTTATAGCCCAGTTGGACTCATACTGGACTACGACGTAGAAAACCCTGATATACCGACAGTGAATTTTAAAAAATAATTTTTTATTGTGTTCAAATCATCTGTCAACATCTTCATTGCGACGTTCTTCGTTAAGTATTGCGTGACGTCAAAAGTTCTAAGCCTAAATGTCGATCCCCCTCCCCCCCTCCCCCCTTTTGAGCGTTGTCTGTCCACTGCGGGATGTAGTCCTCCAACAATGACCTCCACTCTGTTCTATCGGACGCTCTACGTGTCTTTATTGTTCCTGTACACTCTCTAATTTTCCCATGTCACCTTCTTTCTGGTCTTCCTCCTGATCGTTCTCCTATTGATCTTCGTCTCAATCTCTATTACAAACTTCAAAACATTCTGAATATCTTTTAAATAACAAATTTAAATATTAAAAAAAAACAAAAAAGTATTTTAAAAACTCTGCCTAAATCCCTGTTCGTTCTTAGACCAGAATATAGCTTTGACTGCCTTCGGATCGTCTGTTTATTCTTCCACTTCTGTGAGCTGCATACTGCTCTTCTCTTCTTCCTCAAGCTTGTCTCTGAGGCCACCTAGGCGCGTTCATATTTATGGGGTGACATCACACGCCCAAGCCCCACCTAGCCCCTTTTTGTCTAATTTCCCGTCTAATCTTTTACTTCTCTTTCCGTCTCTCACTCCGGCGACTCACATCTGCCTTCTACTGTACTCTTTGTCGTTACGTTTGTCACATTCAGTCTTGTGTTATGTTCGTAGTGGTGACGATTTCTCATTTGTGCTTGTGTGTTGTTATTCTCTCTCTCTGTTTCTCTATTTCTTTCTATTTCTGTCTGTATCTGTTTTTCTATGTCAATACTCCCCCCCCCACACACCCTCTCTCTCTCTCTCTCTCTCTCTCTCTCTCTCTCTCTCTCTCCCTCTCTCTCTCTCTCTGTGTCTCTCTCCCTCTCCTTCTCCCTCTCTCTCATTTCAACTCTTCCTCTCTTTCACTCTCTGTCAGTGTACGTGTGTGTGAGAGAGAGAGATAGAGAGAGAGATGGAGAGAGAGAGGGAGAGAGATAGA
>NW_004798171.1:11830-13488 GCF_000002075.1 Aplysia californica
TCTATCTATCTATCTATCTATCTATCTATCTATCTATCTATCTATCTATCTATCTGTCTATCTATCTCATCCTCCCTTCGTTTTCTCTTTCTCTATCTCTCTCCCTCTCTCCCTTTCTTTTTCTCTTTACTCTCTTTCTATCTGTGTGTATGTGTCTATAGGAGGAGGGGAAATGTGGAAAAGAGGCGAGGGTGGAAAGGGGGGGGGGGGATATATCTGAACTCAGAGCAGAATTAGGATAATATCGAGAAGTGGTCTGCTAGTTTGTTAGTTGGGGGGGTTTTATCACACGTGGGGGTCAACCTTCTTGTAAATACTATGATAGTTTGTTGAGATGTTTGTACAATATTTGCAAGTGATTTTCTCAAATCTCTGGGCCTCGATCAGTTGTAATATTCATTTTTATTATTTTTTGTTGTTTTTGTTTTTGTTTTTTGGTTTAAATACAAGTCGCGTCGACAGCTCTTTTTGTATGCTGCATGACTACAATGTTGATGGCCGTGGTTAAAATCAGCTAAGTGGACTGCTTAAACTATCAAGTATCCCCTCAAACAAACTTAATTCAATCCTACAGAGTATGGGTGCGAAAAAACTTAGATCCTCTTTAAAAAGTATGATTTTTTTTACAGATGCATTGAACCATGCTGAACTCTGCCATACCTTTTAAAAAAGATGAGGGTCTTGTGAGCCAAAGATTATTTCATGAACAGTTAAGTGATGGTGAGTTGGAAGCAATAGAAATGACTCAGACATCTTAAAATCAAGAACACTTTTGGGGAATCGGAGAAAGTTCAATATGCACTTTCCCATGGCGGTTTTTGAACAAACGGTGGTATGTAATACGAGAGTCGACGAATCCAAACAAATAGAATATAAGCCATGCAAAGAAGTCATAATAGATATCAGGATCAAAAGAGGGAAAAAACGATGGTGTGATTGGATTCAGAACATCTATCGCGATTTAAAGTCTGGAATGGTCCATACTATTAATTTTAAAAATAAGAAGATACATCCCCCTAAACGTTTTTTTTCTTTTTCTTTTTGGCTTTTCCAATAGTTGGACGTTGCTTCTCATATCTTTCTGAAATAAAACACCCTGTCTCTTGCCATTTTACCAGCAAGAGTCGTTTTGAATCTAAATGTTCTACGGATAGGACATTTTGATATAACAAATAGCCACTTTTTAAGTATAGCTCTATACCGCATTAATGCCTGTTGCCGGTGATCTCCTAGTCTCTTTTCCTGCTCTATGTTAGATAGCTTATTTAGGTTGCTTTCACAAATAATAGTACTTTTCCCCCTTCCCAACCGCGGCTGGGAACAAAACTGAATAATCTTTCTTCTGGGCTCAGACAGATTACAGCTAAGCGGGGATTTTCAGAATGATCTTGACTTTTCGTTGTGTATTGGTCTCGTCTCTATCTGTTACGGTATCTGCAGTGGTTGGAGATAACACGATGAACATTTCGAGAACTTTTGAGAAACATGGACTTAATAAATGTTCCCTTGAGATGCTCGTGTCCATTTCATGCTGAGAGTTTGAACATATTCCTTATCTATTCTCCTTCCCCCCATCTCTCACCTCCTCCCCCTACCACACTCTTTCTCTCTGCCTCTTTCACTCTCTTTCTCTCTCTCTCTCTCTCTCTCTCTCTCTC
>NW_004798171.1:13771-15420 GCF_000002075.1 Aplysia californica
TCTCTCTCTCTCTCTCTCTCTCTCTCTCTCTAGCATTCTGACATCATCAATAATATATCATATATCTGTCCATTTTCTTTTTTCTACCCAACTCATCGGCCCTCCCACTCCTTCTTTTTCTCCACCCCCTCCCCTTACCCTCAAATTGTCTTTCTTTCCCCAAACCTCCACACGTATCTCCCATTACAGTCATGAAACCTACACCATAAGTCTTCCTCTCCTTCCTCCTCCCTCCTCCTCCTCCTCCTCCTCCCTTCTCCTCCCTTCTCCTCTTTGTCTCCTCATTACTAATTTCCTCAATGAAGAACAATGGCAGCTAATCGCCCGGGAAGGAGGTGAGCATGTTGACAGAGGGGAGTCTGTCTTCCTTCTGTCACACAATACGAAAATGGGCCCGCTCATCTGACGAGCATGGCCACGGCTGGGAAATTGTATAAACAATGGGCTTACATTGTCGTTCCCTCCCGTGCGCACAGTTGTCGTTCTATGTTAATGTGAAATCGATGCAGCAAACAGCGGTCTAAGTCGGACTGAACCACGGGAGACTTCGCTTTCTTCCCACAAAACTTCAAAATCGGTATCGGACGAAGAAAGTTTTATGGCCCTTGGTTGGAAAATGTTGTAAGGAAATTATGAAATGAGATCAAAAGAAGATTGCTAATTTAGAAAACAGTTTCGTGAGGCGGTTTTAAGTGGATAATGGGATAAACTATGTTGACATATTGGGCGTCTCTGAAATTTAGCCTTTGAAACGTTAATGTACTTTCAAAGGGATTTCTATCGAAATATCAGTAGTGTGACATTTTAATATCGACGTAACGGGACTAAAAATCTCGTTCTCAGAATACATATAACATCTTACTGGCTCTAACAGTATACCTATACTCTACTTCAAATTTTGTACAAACGTCCCTACTCTAGAATTACAAAGTTCTATGTGCTAAGTACCTATTATTTTGGAGAAATTTGACGTCAACGAATTCGAGTTTCATAACATATTATTAGGCTTGGTGGCGTCGGTGGCCTAGTGATTAGGCTACCGGACTCGTAATCGTGAGATTGCGAGTTCGGGGGATCGAGACTCAGCTCGGTCCGACGTTGTGTCCTTGGGAAAGGCATTTTACACGAACTTCCCACCTGGCTCGGTCCTATCGGAGACGGACGTTAAACTAGGAGGTCCCGCCTCTTAAATAACCTAATAGTGTTGATAAGGGCGTTAAACCCATACAATTTCACCATTTTCAAGCTTTTCTAAATGCTTTTCTATGAATGTCTTGATAAGGAATCCGAATAATCTTACGATTTTGATAAAGCAGATAGAGCATTTCATGGTTCCTGACCTCATCGTCTTAGTAGCTCAAACCGGCCAAAAACGGTTGGCAAAACTTTGTGATTCAAAGGAAGCGACGCTCTGAAACGTACAAACCTCCTCGGGTTTTCCTATATCCTAATGACAAGAATGACAATGACAATGACAATGACAATCTTTGTTCATCTCGCAGGGAAAAATTTGTCTTGGTCGTTAACAATTGCAGTAGACGTTGCAAAAGTTAGACCTGAAGGTGCACTCACGCAAACGCACAACAAGTTAGGACATTAGTAGTTTTTATACATGTCTCACGTGCTGGGACAACCCGCTCCGTAAAACA
>NW_004798171.1:18203-22577 GCF_000002075.1 Aplysia californica
TAAATTCTCTCTCTCTCTCTCTCTCTCTCTCTCTCTCTCTCTCTCTCTCTCTCCCACTCATGACGTACACATCTCACAGTGATAACACTCCAAGGTTCTGCCTTGAAATGCGATAGTCCCAAATCCGATAAATGAAGATAATAGAGAGACATTACTCTGGCAACTTTTCAACTGAATCTCGTTAGGTTCAGAAGCCTGGTCGAGGCTATCTCAAGAGAAACTAGAGATACCCGTTATGAAGCGTCGTATCAACAGCCGTCAGAATCACAGAACCGATCGTTGCCTCTGAAAAAGCTATAAAGTAAAGACTTGGACCGTCTCCACAGTTTATATATATATATATATATATATATATTAGTATTGATGGGTTTGGTTTTTTGGGTTGTTGTTTTTTTTAGTCCAAAATCCGATAACTGAATATAATAGAGAGACATCACTTTGGCAACTTTTCAATTAAATCTCGTTAGGTTCACAAGCTGTAAAGTCATTCTACAGGTATTTCTTATAATTTACCTGGATTTGCATGAATATTGGAGCTAAGAGGATGGTTTCACTGAGACAGGTTTGATGAAGCATGTGGGAGGGGAAGTGGTTCTTTGTACAAGTAATTGTCTTGGACAGGTGGCCGTTAAAGCAGGTTCGACGTCAAAATCACATTTACCACCCTTCTGCATGTAGACAGACAAGATCTCGAGTAAAGGTCTCCCCCTCCCTACAACCTCCTGCCTCTACGCGTCTGCTACTCTCACACTTTAGAACGTAACAAAGCGAGATGGGCATGATTTACTGTCCACACTCGAGTGCCAAAATGATGATAGCCATCAGCCGTAGTGGCAATTACGAGGTGTCTGCATCCAGCGACGAATCTGTTTGAAGCCACCCAAATTTCCCTTATTCGCCTTGTGATTTTCATAATTGTCCTGGTAAAGCTTACTACAAGTCCATTTATCATGCCAACACTTTATTCACGGACTTACAGTCTCTGGTTCAGGGTCATAATGAACCTTTTCAAGTATCGAGGCACTACTCTTATTATGTGACATTGTAACGTTTAACAAAAACAGAACACGTGAAAAGGGGCTATATGAGACAAAGGTGTTAAAGGTGGCTATCTGGCGATGTAGATCTTCAAAGTGTATTCTGGGTGAAACGGCCACTGACAATGTTTATGGATGTTTCCGTTTGCCCAACAAAGTTCTGCGGGGGTGGGTTTGTATTTATTTTCATCAAGTGTTTTACAACCGAGGGCTACATTTCAGTAAACGGCTCATGACTTTCCTTAAAGTTATAGCCAAAAAACAGAGCGCCTCTCGTTTTATGGAAAGATAGCGACGGCAAAAATCTCCCCCAGAGATCGGGTTCTGATGATGACAAGGCGAGAGCTCGGCCATTCTTTGGTTTCCTTGGTTTTACGTCTAATAAAGATACTATCTCTTGGTGTAATATGCTTCGTGTTCTGATTTAAAACTCGTTTTTTTCCCCTGCACATGGAAATGCGATTTATTTATTCATTTATTCATTTATTAATAAATTAATTTGTTTTATTTATTTATTTATTTACTTAATTAGTTAGTTAGTTAGTTAGTTAGTCAGTCAGTCAGTCAGTCAGTCAGTCAGTCAGTTAGTTAGTTAGTTAGTTAGTTAGTTAGTTAGTTAGTTAGTTAGTTAGTTAGTTATGACGTATTGTTGGTTTAGAAGTAGCTGTTTGTCTTTCTTTAAAACGAGGTTTTAAATATTACTTTAGTTTTACAATATTGACTTTATTGTTTGTTCATTTTAAATGTTCCAAAAATATTCTTAATAGTTGGACTATATACTTGTTTTGCCTGGATTTAAAAAAATAAACAAAATCGCTAAATCATTATTGTCGGTTTTCACGGTGTACAGTCAAATACTCATAATGATATTATTACCGTGGATCAGATGACAAATTCTTTCTACATTTTCTTCCTCTCTTTCATCTCTAAATGGACACCCCAGTCTCTAAAAAAGGTGGGTCGAGTGGATCGTTGTTTTTGAGGCGATGAATCGGGAGCGATCGGCTTTGGGCTCTCAATCTGGCTAGCAAACCGACCAGACCCGATTCACCAATTGGCTCTCCGTATAAAGAAGAAGACTGCTGTTCGCTACAGGTCCCCCAGGCTCATGTAGAGTTTTGGGTCTCTTTCCCTTAGGTTAGGGCAGATATAAATATGTTCTCCTAAGTGCATTGAGCAATGGTAAAGCTTGTAATAGACAGATGGTTTACCCTGTGGCTGTCGTATCGCAGTGACATTGCTCTTAGCTGCCGATCCTAAACTTCGTGTAGAGGTAGTGTTTCAGTTGATTTTGCCTTTAACAGAACAACGAATTTATAAGGATATTCCACGTTTAAATAAATGGAAAGCGTTTATGTACTCAGGAGTTTCTATATTGTCGAGTCGAGTCTTGGATTGTCGCGTCAAGTCTTTCAGCGTCCATTGAACAATCTCACGGCATTGAAAGACAGAACACATTTCGATTCCCAACCGTAAGGTCGTAGGCTCGAATCCCATTGGAGGCCCGATATTCTGTCATTGGGTAGGGTCTTTTACATTAATTGTTATTTGGCAAGGTGTTTTACATGAATTTTTCTTCACTTCACCTAGGTGGGAAAGAGTACTTGACCATAGACAGCGAATTATCTTGTTAATTTGTTAGTTATTTTGCAGGTGCAATCTGCAGCCTGCTACGGGTGCTCCCCGAGAAACCAAAAATGTTTTTCGTGTTATACGGTCTAATTGGATAATAATAGTTGTAAAACGCGTAGAGCATGAAAATGCACTTTATTATTAAAGTAAACTGATATCCAAGCAAATATTCAGCCTATAAATGCTTGAAGTGTCGACAGAATCGTACACTAGACAAACATTAAGCCCATTTTTTAATTAGTCCGTGCACTGGAGAGTTTTTGAAGAATCAGAAGTTGTGTGTCTTAAAAGAACTCACAGTGTCACATGAGCCTACTTGTGTCGTATCGTATTAATCGAGGGGTGGACTAATTGATATATATATATGAATGAAACACAGGGCCTTTTTCTCTCTCAAAATAAATTTTGTTAAACAGCATCTGTATTCTTTACATGGTATCATTAGAAGCACATCAGACTCTAAAGTTAAAGAATGTAGCACAATACATAGCGACTACCCCACTCTTCCCTCCACCCCTCCCTCACTTCTCCTCTTACACAACTAAAAAAGAAAATAATAATATGAAGAAACCCAAATCTAGATCTACGCTGCAGTGTGTTTAGATAAAAAAAATTTAAAAACCCAAGATATTACAATTAACCATTGTGCTATTAACTGATGCGTCGAATGTCGTTACGTGCATAAATAAATAACATTAATATCATTATGACTCAATCGTTAAACTTTTTTTTTTCTTTTAGCTCATATTACATTATTTTGACAAAATTGCTCACCTCACATGTGGTTTCTATGAATTACGAGAAATATTTTGTGACTCATAGAAACAATAAAACCTCCGAATATCCATCATACCAGCAGGAATTGAATGCTGGGCAATTTGCACGGCCATAAGAACACCATTAAACTCTCAAAACACCTGAACAAAACGTGTGTATAAAAGAACAGAGCATGCTCGCGAGAGAGACATTCAGTAAGCATAAATACGTCGTACGTCTCACAAGAAGGGAGAGAATAGACGCAACATCATCAGACATCAAACGGGCCTTGAAGGAGACACGGCGCTCATTCCCCGAGAAATTGTTGGGAGAAATGGGTATTTATTACTCATCCAATTCTACGCTCTCAGTCTTTGGTCTTCATGTTTTGTTCCATTAAATTTTGTTTAGTTCTTGGGGAGATGTCGCATCTCAGTCGTTTCGATACGACAACGACACAAAACAGAACCAAAAAAAAAAAAAAATGCAAAACAGAACAATACAAAACAAAGCATCAAAACAAAAATAATTTACAAAACCCCCCCCCCCCCCCCTTTACTGAAAAAACCCAACCCACAACCAAGGAGTTGATTTAAAAAACCCATACATTCTTCAAGCCGAACGTTTAGAACAATAAAATTTAGGCCTAACGCAGCAATAGAAAAAACGTTGTCGTGTCGACGGAAATAAATTCATTCTGTTTCAACTGCGAATTAATCCGGATTTGCCTTTAATTAATATAGTTCACTAAACTTTTCATAATTAAACAAAATAATAATAATGGTAATGATAATAATAATAATAATAAGAAGAAGAAAAATAATAAGCCAGTTTATTTATAAGGAAACAACACAGACATTTCTAAGAAATAGAATACATGTAATTCAAAAAGATAATACGTAGAGCATGATAATTAAATAGACATTGCATTCCTTATAGTATAACTAGA
>NW_004798171.1:24962-27151 GCF_000002075.1 Aplysia californica
TCTTCTTCTTCTTCTTCTTCTTCTTCTTCTTCTTCTTCTTCTTCTTCTTCTTCTTCTTCTTCTTTTTATCATAGTGACACTGTCCAGCACGTTACTCACCGACACATTGTCTTGGACAATAATTTTGACTTAGTTTAGTTTAGGAAGAGTTTTACGGAGCTCGCAACTGCATAAAGTCATATGAGCGTGAAAAGTACGAGTTGGTTGCATTCACGACAGTTCTTAGTGCGGCTTCATTTTAGGTCAAAGAAAACAGATTAAAATAGTTAAAATTCACGGTAAAAATTTCTATTTAAAAAAAAGGAAATTTACATAATATCAAAATAGCAGTAAGCTATAATATTACAATTTTTAATTGACATAATATACAAATAGCAGCATATTGCATCTTTCAATGGCCTTTACAAATGATTTTGACTGTATGTACCTATATGTCTATGGGACTCGGTTTTATGTTCACAAGGTACTTACGTAGGTCATTTATTAGTTCACACAAGTGTAGGAATGAGATAAAATTTATATCTGATCTGGGTCCTTGTGAGTAAAACAATTGAACTTTAGTTAAATAGCAGAATTAGTAATACCCTTGGAGGCTCCTCCTTCTACCTCTTAAATCTTAATTGTATTGATCCGAATAATGATAATAACGATTTTGATAATATTGATGATACTTCAATTCTATGAACACCCCCTCCCCCCTCCTCTTCCCGAAACAAAAAATAAGACAACAAACAAAACAATAAAATTAATTTTCTTTAACATTACATTGATAAGGGCAGTGATAGTTATTATTATCAACGTAATAGCAATGCTAATGGTCATAGCAATTACAACGACACATAAAGGTACTTATTTTTACCGAAAAGACCCGAGAAGACTCGAAAAGACAGCCGAAAAGACCTGAGAAGACACAAAAAGACAACTAAATGAGGGTACATGTACTTATTTTTACCGAGAAGACCCGAGAAGATGGTGGGGTCCGAGTCATGTCTTGTCCACGGCTGTGTAGCCTATATTATTATCGATCTGTTTGTGACAAATAAACAAACAACAAATAAACAAACAATAAATAAATAAACCATGCATGTCTTTTCGGGTCATTTACTGTCTTTTCTTGTGTTCTTGGGTCTTTTCGGGTGTCTTTTCGGCTGTCTTTTCGGGTCTTCTCGGTATAAATAAGTGCCGATACATAATAATAATTAATAACCATAACAGTAACAATAGTAATGATAATAAAAGTAACAAGAACAAGAAAAAACAACTACAACAACAACAACAATAATAATAATAGTAATAATAATAATAATAACAACAATAATAATAATAATAATAATATTAGAACATTTACTATTAGAAATTTATTATTAGAAATATTATTCCTATTATCATTATCTCTTTTATTATTATCATTTTTACTATCATTATTATCGTTATATAATATCCATAATAATAACAGTAACCCGATGTTCGGCAGAACCTGACAGGTCTGAGAGAAACATTAATAAGTATTCAAATAAAGGAAGAGGGGGAAAAGTCCTCAGTCAAGGTATGTATGAATGGTTGAAGGCAGGCAGAAAGTCATGTGTGTATTGGTGCAATTTAAAAAAAAAAATAAAAAAATTTAATAAGTAAAATATTTTACTGAATTAAACATCTAAATCCTGGACAAACAAAAAGGAAACGACCGAATAAATACATAAAAGTACAAATTAATCGTTAAAGATTTTAGAAAAAGAATTAATTGAAAAACAAAGCTAACAAGTGTTGATTTTTTTTTTTAATTCACGCAATTATTAAACGAATTCATTGATAAACAAATCTGACAGATAATGATATATTATTTCCATCAATCACTTAATCAACCATTCACCCGTTTAACCAATCAATCAACAATTCAATAATTTAATGATGCCCTTTATCCCCCAATAGTTTACACCGATTACGACACAATTTCTGGTCGCCTGACCTGCAAGCCTTTAATTCTTTTTTTTTTTTCAAGCCCCAAAACACATCAAAACAAATAAGGTAAAATGAACTCGATAACCCCGCATAAACATTACTGCCATTTTGTGTCTAATGTTCGGGTTAAGGGGTGTCTACCTCAGTGCGTGTGTTTGTGTGTGTGTGTGTGTGTTTGTTAGTATGTGTGAGTGTGTATGTGTGTGTGTGTGTGAGTGTGTGTGTGTGTG
>NW_004798171.1:27783-28832 GCF_000002075.1 Aplysia californica
ACACACACACACACACACACACACACACACATCCTCTCCTCCACATACATTTTGTGCATATAACCATAATAATACAATAGTTTGCTTGCACTAACAAATAGGCTCGCAGTCACATGCACACTATAAATTAACAATAATTGTTAACATTGAAAGTGTTAAAAATGAACCATAATTATTGTTAGCAATAGCGCAATCACTGCTGTTCGCCGTGGTACGCAGAAGACATGGTTTCGATTCAAGAGGGGCGACATTTTTTTATTTTTTAAAGTTTAGTTTGGGGTTTTACGGCGCTCGCGACTGCGAAATTATTTTTTTAATGATCATTTTTTTTATCGAGTAGTTCTATCTATCTCCGTTTGTGTGCTGGCCCAGCTGGGATGTTGTTTCTCACCAGCCCGCGTTGTCTCGGATGTAGCCTGCCTCCTAAATACTCTAAACTGTGTAGATGAGGGCGTAAAATACGGACATTTACTTTTTTCTGACCACACCCTGCTCCCTGACGTAAGTCTTTTGTTGGACTTTGTTTTTATCGAGCAGATTATGCGACTGATGACGTCAGCAAAGCCGATCGAAATGTTCATATTTTTTAGTAAGAAAGGCGGCCTAATGAAAAGTAGTCTTAGGAACAGAGAGAGAGACAGAGAGAGAGAGAGGGAGAGATGGGGTTTGGGCGCGGGAGGAGGAGAGAGGGGAGGGAAAGACAGACATATATAAAGGGGGTGGGGTTAATGGGTGTGGAAATGAGGGTGTTGGAGAGGAGAGAGGGGGGGGGAGAGGGGAGGGAAATGGGATGGAGAGAGAGAGAAAGAGAGAGAGAAAGAGAGAGAGAGAGAGAGAGAGAGAGGGAGGGAGAGAGAGAAAGAGAAATAGAAAGAGAAAGAAAGAGAGAGAAAGAGAAAGTAGAATGGGGAGGAGAGTAGCAAAGAAAGGTTATGGTAAATGCAGGATGAACGGAGACGGCAAGACCTAAGTTCCGTCCGATTTTATTTCTTTCCTGCATTGTCTTTTGTCGTGTAATGATAGGGTTTTGTGTGCGATTGTGTGTGTGA
>NW_004798171.1:28932-31559 GCF_000002075.1 Aplysia californica
TGTATGTGTGTGTTTTGTGTGTGTGTGTGTGTGTGTGTGTGTGTGTGTGTGTGTGTGTGTGCGTGCATGTGTGTGTGTGTTCGAGTAAATGTGTATGAATGTGTGAGCCTGTTCGTTAGGGAGCCATAAAGGAAGGTGGGTGAAAGAGACCCCCCTTGATATTTGGGGAAGTGCGTACAAACTTACTTACTATCACTCGATTACTCTCTCCCTATACCGTTCTTCTTCTTCTCCCCTCGTTCTCGATGACAGCAGCTAAACAGTCAGTCTGATATCACGCACAAACTGTGCAGTCGGCTTCAAATCTAAGAGACTGCCATAGAGCTTTCTCTCAAGGAGAATCACATTCTGCCACGTCTGTGTACGAAGGGTGGCACATAAGGCGGAGAGCAGTCGACGCCACGCCGGTCTGTCTCTGGCCACTAATAAATGTATATAAAGAAGAAGCCAAAAACAACCAAACAAAGAGAGGATGAGCTTGCCTACTCTTGGTCTGTATCCAATCACACAAGAAAAGAGTGACAAACAACAGTAGAAAACTGTCCAAGCCAGCCACCTATTGTCGTGGAGAAAAGTGGATGTCATATACTGGTAAACGTACGTCTTGGACAATATTTAGTTTTAGTAAGAGTTTTAAAGCACTTACAACTCAACAAGGTTATATAATTGCCGTAGATTGGATTTGTTACAAGATGGTAACAAACATAAAAAGATGGAAGAGAGATCAGGACGATAAATGATGCCGTTTTAGTTTTAATAAGTTTTACAGCACTTGCAACATAATAAGGTCATATAAGTGCCGAAGATTGGATTACAAAGGAGTAACAAACTTTTTAAAAAAGGAAGAGAGATCAGGACGACATATATTATATACAAAAGAAGGAGCAAACAGCACCAGAGCACTCGCCAACCACCCACGACAATTTAAAAAACCCTCACATTAAATGGTAGAGATGTAAAATAACCTTTTGTACAATCAGGGCGTGGCCTTTAGAGCAGGTTCGACTGAACAAAATGTGGGTGGTTTGGCGGGTGCTCTTGTGTGGTTTGCTCCTTCTTTCCTATCAAACATCTGTCGTCCTTATCTCCCCTCCTTTTTGTGTATATTACTCTCTTGTAACACGTAATCTATTCTTTGGCACTTATATGACCTTATTGTTTTGCAAGTGCTGTAAAACTTTTACTAAAACTAAACCAGACTCAACAAAATAATTAAACTATGTATCAGCAACCTGGCCTGTTCGCCAACACACTCAGCCCCCCTTTCCTTCTTCCTCCACCTTTTGTCTTCTCTCCCAGCCGGGCAGGGCCCTAAACAAATACTGAAATGACTCCCAACATTTAAGCTCGGATTTTCACAACTCGTCCCAGGTGAGCCCGGTGTAAAGCTATTTCTCTCGGGAAAAGATCGAGACACATTGGTGCGACACCTCGCACGGGTGGGGACCCTGAAAGCACGGTGAAAGTTGGGGGAGTTTTAACGCTGGGAAATCCATGTTCACGAAACGATACCGATAAGGTACCGAAACCCAAGTGTGTCACGACGCTATGGAATCAGACGCTCGTCAAATTTGGGCACATTATGGAGTTATTGGTATCATTTATCTTGCTTTTGAGGGGGAAAAAATGGACAAAATATCTCGAAAAGACTTCCAGATTTGTGCGATTAAAAGAGGTAGTGGTCGCCCGGTATCAGGGGTAAAATTAGCGAGAAAATGGCCGCCAAAGTATGGTGACTTTTAAAGCTTGAGTGTCCTTGGAAACTGCAAATTTACATTTTTTCATGGTGTCTTTGATCACCATTTTTCAGAAAAATCCTCACACTTATGTTTTCTTAAATGGACATGAAAGGTGTTTTCTGTCTGATTTGGCACGATGCCACACAAATGATACAGAAGACGGAACGATTTTTCTCGTTATGGGCTAAGTTGTACTGTGTTGTAGCTATAGCCACACTCTTACACTTTTTTTTATATTCACAAACTTATTGATTATATCTCTCCTACTTTACTTTATCCGTCCTCTTGTCCCTCTAGGGCGTCGAGGGGAGAAAGAGCTTCCTGTCTCTAGCAAGTTTGATGGCCTGGCTAGGTGGGGTATTGAATGTTCTCAGGGTATCCTCCACACCCTAGATCCAGGTCTTTCTTGGTTTTCCTCTTGCTTTGTACCCTGATTCTTACTTTCTTGTTGTAGGCTTTACTGACAAGCTGGTTAGGTGCCATACGTGTGAGATGTCTCTCTTATGGAGCATATCGAGACATTCAAAATCTGATGTGAAGGAAGCAGTATTTGGGAAATCTTTTGCCTCTATGTCAGTAGCGTTTTGTGAGGTGACAACAGTAGTAAAGGAAAACAGCGAATCGTCGTTGTGACGATTTGTTGGTTATATACTCCATGACGGTATCGTTTCGGGAAGAGCGAAGATTTACCGTTTCGGGGAAAAGGTTTGCCCAGATTTTGCCCGGAGCTCCGAAACCGGCAATCAAAATGTCTAGAGCGTAATAAAACAATGAAGGTGTCATTGAGTGTTGGGTTCTTTGCGCTGTCCGGGCCTTTCTTGATGTGCTGAATGCTCGAACAAATCACCTCTGTCGGCAGGTCGACGTGGGGTGAAAATGCGTGTGTTG
>NW_004798171.1:32770-34368 GCF_000002075.1 Aplysia californica
ATATAATTTATTTTTGTATGTTTTAATAATAATAATATTATGTGCATTGCCCATCCGCCAATGTATTATGAAGACCAGTGCATTGATTGAGTGTGTTTATGGAAGTGTAAGCGAGTTTTCGAAGAAAATAGTAACTGTCTTAATTATTCGTACCGATAGTGATAAAAAACCAAAACGAATGCCTGATTGGACGTTAAGACTTGATAGAGTATGATGGATTAAAGTATTTTTTAAAATCTAAATTAAGTCGATGTGGACGAAAAAACACCTTCATTTGACAAACATGGAAGTTTAAATAAATGCAAGATAAAGAAAAATGGTGTATAAATTAGAGACAGATGAAACAAAGAATTAGGCTGAGATGGTCAGGCCGCAATGAGGGTGATTAAAAAAATGGGCTAATTCTTACATAATTCTCCTATTTCACAATTAAGAGGGATATCGTTACATTGGGTGTGTGGTGGGGGGAGGGGCAGCTTAAAAAAAACCCAATTCGAGTTGCCTTCTGTGTGTGTATTATCACCCTATGGACGTACGCCACTTTCCCAGAAATTCTCCAAGGATTTAGGGGTTTGCGTTTTTTAACCCTCCTCTAAACATAGAGTATCATCTTCAAGTATTGTTCCTCACCTAGCCTGTCTTGAGATTTTCAGATTAGAGAAGGAACGCCTTAATTCCCTCTTAATTATCTCCTCTAGATAACCAACAGAGGCTCGCCGACGCTCCTCTCCTAATGCGATTTTCTTTTCTTGTTTTATTTTTTGGCCGAACGGACGTCGCGGCGAGCGGGGTTTCTTCGTAACGGGAGCTAATCCGTGTTGGACTGTGCAATGAGAGACTTCGGGGGTAATGATGAAAACAGAGGTTTTAGTTCTGCCCTTTGTGCTAACACGTGGAAAACTTGTGCTGTGGGAGGCGGCAGGACGAAGGCTCAATCATATAAAACCTCATTATCACCGTCGAGGGACGTGCTCCAATTTTTTGGGCTTTTTTTCTTTGCCCTTTTCTTTTTTGGCGTCCTTTTTTTTTTGGGTCTGATCAGGTCATTGCTTGCATCGCGCTGACAAATGGAGAAACAGCATCGTAGGAGGGCCTCCCTATCCCCTGTCGTCATCTTCTGGAGTGGAGTCGCGGAAGGAGGAATTGAAGGACGAATAAATCTACTTTTGTGCGGAGAACGTCACCATGACTGATTGACTTTTTCGTCTATGAGTTTCTTCTTCCTATCATTTGGGCTCTCTCTCCCTCTCTCTCTCTCTCTCTCTCTCTCTCTCTCTCTTTCTCTCTCTCCCTCTCTCTCTTTCTCTCCCCCCCCTCACTCTCTCTTTCTCTCTCTCTCTCTCACACACACACACACACACACAAACATACACACAGACATATCATCTTCATCATCCGGTGTCTTGCCGACTGGCATGGGCGATCATGGACCTCCACTTCAGTCTGTCTTACGTTGCAGCAATGGTGTCTCTTGTTCTTGCTGCTCCTAGTCACAGACAAATACGCACACACGAGTATACACTCTCTCTTTCTCACACACACACACATACACACACACACACACACACACACACACACACACACACACACACACACAC
>NW_004798171.1:35483-44128 GCF_000002075.1 Aplysia californica
GTGTGAGGGAGAGAAGTGGTGGGGGCGGCAACCATGAGGAAATACAATTCGTTTTCTAGATCTTTTATAATGACTTTTGTTCTTTCTGAGATGGTTTTTAACACACAATCAGTTACTGGAACACTTGACTTGATATAAAAGCCCTTAACTCTCATTCTCACTGGTAAAATTGAAGGCAAACGAGATATAACATAAATGACGTAAGAATTATGGAGTAGCTTATTTGGAAAGCCTAAACAAAAGGGTGATGAAGAAAGACTGGACTGTATACGATTGTTGTTGTTGTTGTTGTTGTCGGTCCTTTTTTTAAAGCATCCAATCAAAGCAAAAAAATCTAACGATAAAACATGATTGCTGAAGTACGTTGTGGATTTAGCATTTGATAGTGATGCTCTAAAGAAAAACTATAGACTTGCTTGTTGCTATGGCTGTACAGTTGTAACTTGAATAGATTTCTAAACGAGAGACCCACGACGATTGTGATCCTATCATTTAAAACAAATTAATTTAATTTTAAAAAAATTTTTTTTTTTTTTTTTTTTTTGGGGGGGAGGACAAATTGCAGTTGATTTGTGTCCCCTTATTTCCGTTTCTGTTCACATATAAACTAGCTCCTTCCCCCAAAAATCTATATCTCTTTTAAAACGATTTTCCTTCTTTCTCTACATTATAACATCTCACATTTCTTTAGTAGTGGATCTCGTTATAAATTACCCAACTCCTAGAAATATGTACTATAAAGCGCATAGAGTATGCTCCTTAGCAGAAAATTTCATTATTAAAAGGTTATTTGTTATTGTTTTATTTAAATATCAATTGACAAACTGTTTTTTTTATTATTTTTTTTGGTTTCCTTTACAGGTCCGAACTCCAACCAAAGACGTCGAGGTCGACAAACGTACACGCGGTTCCAGACTCTAGAACTGGAGAAAGAGTTCAAGTTCAACCGTTACCTTACCCGTAGACGCCGGATCGAACTGTCTCACATGCTTTGCCTCACCGAGCGACAGATCAAGATCTGGTTCCAGAACCGCAGGATGAAGGAGAAGAAAGAACTGCAAGCCATCAAAGAACTGAACGAACAAAGCAGAACTCACGAGAAAACAGCTGTGAGTACGCAGCAATCCCAACAACAGCAGCAGCCGTCTTCGGGGAAAAGCGAGGACAAATCTTCCTCCATCTCCTCGCAACACGCTCTCGAGTCACCGAACAGCTCAAGTTCGGAACAGAGCTGAAGAGGGACTATAACTTCTTCTTCTCGTCGAACAGCTTCATTTTGGAACGGGGTTTATTTAGAGAGATTTCTTCTTATTGTTACAATGGCAAGGAGGTACTGAGATGAGTGTAACTCCATGGTACTGTTGTTTTACAGACGCCTGGACAGAGTCGTCCCAGACAGCTCATTCCAGAGTGGGACAGAGACAAAAGTTACATCTTTTAACAGATGACAGTTAGATAAACTACGAAACAACACAACAAACACAGCATAGTGATCTTTGGGTTATTTTAAGATAGAGCAAATATAGGATTAAACGTTTCAGAAAGATCAAGGACAATCAGATGGCATTGAAAAAACGAGACAGTTATACAAAAATACTGCAAAATTAGGTCTTTAAACAGTATGGCCATCGTACCGGGCGAACTGCCCACAGAATACCTCAATGGATTCAACACAGTGTTCACATAGTTCCACCTGTGTGCAGAAATTCATTGAGACTTTTCAACAAACGTCGCTATAAAAGACATTAGCAGTCAAAGGGCGTTAAAGCTCCACCATTTCGCACATTTCGACACCAGCCTCACCCATAGACTTGAATGATAATGTCCTAGACCGGGTCCTGTCATGGCTGCCATTTTTTGCTCTCTAGAAAAAGGACCATGGACGCGTTTAAAGAAGTCTAGCTATAATCAAATGCTCACGGAACTGATAGAGTCAACTGTTGCACTCCCTAGTGAACCGGATTTACGTAAGGAGTGCCTAGTCCTGGATATAATGATACAAGTCTATGGTGTCTCCTCAAACAGTAGGTGTACAGAGATAGTCATAAAATGTTATTATGAGCTCCAGGGTTCTCGTCACCCCAATCGACAATCGTTGAAGACTGTGGAGACTCTCTGCAAGATTTTCAGCTTTGTTCTCCTGCACAAAAAAAACTGCCAAAATTTTATGCGAAGAATGTGCTTCAGTGTGTAAAGATGTAACGACCGCATCAAATATTTATTTTAAACGACATTCTTTTTACCTCATCACAAAGCGCCAATTTTGTTATAATATTATGAATAAGGTAATATTTTTATGATTAGTCCATAGTAGCAATTTGATCTTGCGTAATGACATATCTGCTGTCTGCCGTTTTACATATATGGCAAAAATGTAATGTTTTTCAACATAGTGTAATCATTTCTAGCTGTTCCATGCACATTTTCTAGTTTAAGTGTCCGCCTGTTTTCCACAGTCCCAAGAAATACCTGAGAGATGTTTGGCTTAACCAAATAGTTATCGCTTTAACTTTTTGACTAACTGTTCTTGAAGAAATAATCTTCGTCATCAGACACATTCAACATCTGTCTATTGCTTTCTCATTTTCCAAAAAGGGTGGGGTACAAGAAAAACGACTATAATGCACCAAAACATTTGCAGCTGTTGCACTTCTGGTTTGTTTCAAGAAGTTGCAAAGAAAAGTAGAATGATATCAACACTTTGGCGAAAATGTTCTTTTAGAAACCCCTAAGTCTTGTTAGAAAAAAAAAAGACACCAAGGACGTTTACTCTTTGTATGTTTGTTGGATTCCTTTTCTACATTACTCCATAAAGTCCCTTTCTGTGGTAGACAAACAGAGCAGGGTGAGAAAGGGAGTAGTCACCAAGCACGAGTGGTCACAGAGAGTGAGTGGTCGCTTAAAGTCAGTGGATCCGTTCCATACGTCTCATCATTCATTTTCTGTGGAAGAGTACTGCCAAGCCAAACATTCTTTGTACATATCTTGTACGTATACAGACGCCCAAAAGGCGGTACCCACTTTCTTCAGCGTCGGACGCCCATCGGCGAACACATCATCATTCTACATTAGCAGAAAAATACGCTAGAACGTGTTAATTCATCTATCTCAAGAAACCAGAAAAAGCACCCGAAAGAAAACAACTTAACAGACAACTTTGGCTGATAACCAACACGTCACCAATATGAGCTCTACAAGCTTTTCTCTCACGATCTTCCTCTCCACCCTTCTCGTTTCATCCATCTGTACGGTGACGTCTTCTTCTTGACCAGATGGACTGCCCGTGTCCACCACGTAGTACCAGACTCCTGTACCTGACTCTGGCTGTCTAAGACAACACAACACAACCTCAGAATCCTCCTGCTTCGGACTTCTGTTTCTTCTCTGTGCGTTCATGAAGTTACTTCATTATGAACTACTGTATACCTTGCTACATGTACTACACCATGCTACGTGTTCTACTGAGAGAGTTCCCTCCCGTGACGTGGATGAGGACTTCAATTCCTTGCAAGCTTCTCCTCGCCTGGCCTGTTTTTCTTGGCGTACGCGGAGGAAGTGACGTCACCACCAACGCCCACTCAGACGAGAATTGAACAATGCAGCCGAATTTTTTCTGCATCAAAAGTCAACGTGTGCTGTTGTTATTAATATCACAATCATAATGTGTGTCTTTGTCTTGACTGTGGAATCGGATTTTTCTTGCTATTGTTTTGTGTAAATCCAAATGCTTTTGTTTTCTTGTATCATAGACCTTGACGTCTATATTAGACTTTTCATGTACGTTTGAAATTGAAAATTGTGTGAATGGAAGAGACGTAAGCCTGAAGGGACTTTGTGTGGACACTCACGGGACACTCTACTCTCAAACTACTCACTGTAATGTACTGACGAGTGAAGAAATCTTCCCGTGTGACTCCGAACACACCTTGAAAATTCCCACTGGTCGCACGGCTGCTAGTATGCAAATGAGGCAATTTTCGCGCGTTTGTCTCTCTTCAACGCCAAGTGATGTCATAATTCGCAGCTGTGTGGCGAGTAGAAATTGTCCAAGTGTGTACAGGGCCCTTGTACATATCAGAATCCTTCTACTATAACTTTGAGCAAATGTTACTGTTGTCTTATGTTAAATTCATTCTGTTTTCAGACGAGAATATCATCAAAATACGTGTAATCCTATTATTAATGCTTTATACTTTTAGACCAGTCACTTTTTCGCTTTATGCGGCTATGCACTGGTAGGCTTCATGTTGTCAGTTGTCCCTGTCGATGGATCTTAAACATGCCACACTGTGTGTTGTTGCTGGACAGCATGTTGGCGTATTTTGGAGTGTGCTTTGTTCTTTTTAAATAGTTTAATATGTATTTTCTTTGTTTGGGGTGGTTGTGGTTTGTTTTTTGTTTTTTTCGTCTTTTATATATACAGGAGACGGGAAGGGAGGGGAAGAGCGTCCTTGTTGAACTGTATTGACATTTTTTTAAATTATTTATTTCACGTTAGATATATATGTATATATATATATATATATATTTATATATAATATTATATCATGGAGTTCTTGTTATGTCTAGTTATTTGATTTTCATAAGAATTTTATTTTTGTTGGGTTCTTTTTTCTTGTATTTTACAATTATGTCATTGTTTCTGTCCCTGGACTATTCTGCGTCAACATTTATGTTGATTCTTTCTGTTGTTGTTGTTGAGAAACTGAGGTCAATTGTTGACTCTTTAAGGACGTAGCAGACAAATAACATTTGGTCAGATCAGCAACAGAACAGTGACAATTTTGCGGCACATTTTGAACTATCATTATAACCATCACACACAAATCAGAAACACACATTTGCATATTATTATTTCATAGTACAAGATGTGTTGCCTGCCTGTTTAAGTTTGTGACAAATAAGACTAAATCAAAAATACGTATAAAGAACAAAGTAAAAAATGAATAATAAATATATATTTATATATATAATATGTATATATATATTATACATATATATATATATATATATATATATATATATATATATATATATATATATATATATATATATATATATATATATATATATATATATATATATATATATATATACATATATATATATATATATATATATATATATATATTTATATATATATACACACACTTTTATTTGTCCCAGAAGGGCTCTTAGGCTTACAATCGCAAACATACATAAACATACATTAATACATAGTTATAAATACGTACATATAATAAATACATGCATAAATACATACATAAAAAGTACAAAAACACACAATATTACACAAATACAGAACAGTTTACGACCATACCACTGTCGGTCGCCACAATGCAACGCCCTGTATTTTGAGCCAGCGTTGTCGTGTCTTGCTCAAGCACACACCCCAATGACCACCCTAATAATTATTATTACGCTTCTTTTAGTAATGTGCCCCAAAATCGAGCCTGTTTTCCAACATTGTCGAAGGAAAAAAATGCACGTCCTCAAAGAGTTAATCAAACAATCTCAGTTTGAAAGACAGAATTCTTATGATAGTTATTTCGACTGTCGGATACCCATTAGACGAGAATATACTATGATAGCGAGAATGCTAGTTCTTTCCAAATATGATTATTATCAAAGCCAAACTCATATTATAGTTCTATGAACATAGTTGTTTTTGTTGTTGTTGTTGTTGTTGTTGTTGTTGTTGTTGTTGTTGTTTTTATTGTTATTGTTATAGTTGTTCTTGTTTTTTGTTGTCTGTTTTTGCTGTTGACTTTTGTCTCTGTTTTTGTTGTTGCTATTTTTATCGCATTGTGGAAACACGAATGACTAATTGTTCATTTTTTTTAAAGTAGACTTTTGTCGTCATTTGCAGTTATTATTCATTTTATGCATATTTTGATTTCTGTTTTCTTGTTTGTGTTTTCCTTGTTGAAACTCAACTCTTTTTTTTTTGGTTTATTTTTATTCAATCTTTTATCTTATTATATTTTATTGTTTTATTTGTTTGGTTCTTTGGTTGGTTGGTTGGTTGTTTCGTTGTTTTTTAGAGGGTGGGGGGTAGGGGGTAGGGGGTAGGGGGGGTTGTCTTTTTATGTTTTGTTAGGTGTTTGACCTAGACATCTACGAGATTGTTATTTTCTATACTACTGCTGGTGTTAAAACTGTCGAACATACAAAAGATATTACACTTGTCAAAGAATCCTCAGCTTCAGTAGGCATGTTTCGGTGTGTGCTAAAAAAAAAAAAAAAAAAAGAAAAAGAAAAAAGAAAAGAAGAAGAAAGCCAAGACTAGTCAAATAAACCAATAAAACGATACTCTAAAAATTGCAAACTTAAATAAAATAAAAACAAAGAATTTGTTGATAAGATTTTTCTAAAATGTAAAAAAGTCCCCAAAGCCTAGGCTTGCTCTGTAAAAAATAGGGGTTATATAGGGAGTAGGAAAAACACCCAAGTCAAAATGTTGTACGTCTTCACCCAGTGCCCCCCCCCCCCCCCCTTAGTAGTAGTAGTAGTAGAAATACCCTATTATTATTATTATTATCATTATTTTTTATTATTATTATTATTATTATTATTATTATTATTATTATTATTATTATTATTATTATTATTATTATTATTATTATTATTATTATTGTTATTGCTATTATTATTATTATTATTATTGTTATTGCTATTATTATTATTATTATCATCATTGTTATTATATTATATTATATTAAAATCATTACTATTCTTTATTCTTATTCTTATTATTAGCAGTATAATAATAATTATTTTTTTCATTATTATTGTTATTATCATGATCATCATTATCAATAATTTTTATTATTATTGTTACTAGTATTTTATTATTATTATTAAATAACCGTACTATTATTGTTATTATTTTAATTATTAGAACCAAATTCACTAAAGGGAAAACGCCTTAGGCTAGAATAAAGCAACTTTTTCTTGACTCACTACTTGCGAACACCCGGCAGTCGTATTTTGTTGAATCTGTTGAAACAACTTATGAAATCCACGGAATGCGTCGCATAATAATAATCATCTAGAAATACTTGTGGAAGTATTGCATTTGTATAGCATAAAACAGCTTTGTAAATGCCCATTTCTCCCACGGTTTTTTTTTTGCCACGTCGTCAGTTAAAGTTTTGTCATAACCCTTGGTCTTTGAGATGGAGCTGGCTGAAGATTGGGAATTAATTATAAGGCGTGGGTGGATTTTGTGTCTGTTACTTTTGTTTGAATAATCTTTTTGTCCTTTTATTTGTTTATTTAGAGTGGGTTTTTTTTTAGTTTGGATATTGTTTTTAGCTTTGTTATTTGTCTGTGTGTTCGTTTTGGGTGACGGTGGTGAGGTGTAAGGGGTTGTTATGGGAGGGAGGTGGTGTATATTCCTTCATAGTTTTTGTTTCACTTTACGTAATTTCTCCATTAAAAAATACACACATCGTTATGTAATAAATGAGTGTCCTGTGAATTTTATGTTTATTGTATTCTTTTCATTATTCAGTTTTATTTGTTGCTTTGTTTAATTTTGTTATTTTAATCTTAGTTTATATATTTTCTAAAATTGAAAATTCTGTTTGTGATATTATTTACCTTAAATGTTTCGTCAGCATAAGACACATATTTCTATTCTTTTTATAAGTCATTACCAGTCTGCTTTTTCACTTATTTATTATTGTACCTATTGTCCTGTTATTCTTAATTTTAAAATCTTCGACTGGGAATTGGGACTGTGTGAAAATGAACTCTAGTAAAGAAAAAGCAAATCTCCGCGTGGATCCTGATTTGCTTATTTAAAAAAAGCTCCACAATTTCGAAGAGCGAACCGAACTGCAGGCTCGTTATATTGTACCAAAAGTCTTCTGTTCCAGTGTTTGTTCAAAATACATTGTAATTAATTGAGGCTTGCTTTGCTCAATGGTTTTAACGCAAACATGTTACACGATAAGAATATGAGAAAAAAAAACAGTTTCAAAAATTAATAACAGGGTCAGCAGTCAGACACAATTCAATCAGAAAACTTCCATATCGGATTAACGAAATTGTAAGTCTGCGATTTCGCTGTTCTACTTTCAGTCAGCTCAGTCCATGCGCAAGCCTTGCCATCTTACGACAGGAAGTAGATCTACAGTTTTTGATTGAAATGAAATGAAACAAAAAAAATCTTGTACACATGTTTCTATGACGTGCTGCGGGTAATACTTAAGATTGTTATATTATCATTATTATTGCTTAGTGATGATTTTTAAGATGTGGCATCTTTATTTCTTTAGTGACGTCATTCAAAATTGTGGTCCTATAACATGTTAATGATGGTTGTATGTAGAGTTGTGGAACTTAGATTTCGTATTTTCATGTTTATTATTTGTGTTTGTTCTTTTTAGGAAAAAATAGAAAGAAGGTGTGTATATATTGCATAATATTGTTACTAGCAAACGTCTGATATTACTTTGTATTATACTTAATGCTTTGACTAATGCATGATTGATCGGTCTATGTTAAGCTACTCTGTTTTGGGCGTAATGTAATATAGACTGCATGTGTCCGCAAACCCCCCCAATGCACGCTCATGTGTGAGCATAAAAATGTGCAAGTATGTATGTATGAATGTGTGTGCTTGCATGCAGGGGGGG
>NW_004798171.1:45367-46729 GCF_000002075.1 Aplysia californica
GGTGTGTGTGTGTGTGTGTGTGTGTGTGTGTGTGTGTGCGCGCATGAGTGAATTTGAAAGGTTGACAGATTAAGGGGGCAACGGAGTCGGTAACACTTTCCTTGTTGTATCTAGCTGCAGCCCTTGGAATTATTTTTGTTGTCGTTGAAGTTGAGTTTTGTTGTTGTTGTTGTTGTTGTTGTTGTTGTTGTTGTTGTTATTGTTGCCGTTGTTTTTTTGGGTCGTTGTTTGTGTTGTGTTGTTGATGTGATTTGCATATCATTTTATGGGGTAAAAACTAATGAACAGGACACAGGTTGAAGTGGAAAAGGGTTGTAGACAGCTGTTACTTTATCAAGTTTCGGAAAATTCTGTTGTTGACTTTGCTATATTTTTATTTCATACCTTCTGTCCTTACAGAAATCCAAGTCAATTTTTTTCTTAAACAAAACCCACTTTCGATTTTGTATCTATTTTATATTTGGTTAACTCTGTATTATTCATTGTATTTTTAAAAATTGCAATTTCAACTTTTTCTTTCCATACTGGTTTTTTAAATATAATGTATCCTTTTAGTAAAGAGCTGAAGGTTATATCGTATTCTGATTGTTTGGACTGTTGGTGGAGGGAGGGGGGAGGGGGGAGTGGTGTGACCATGTGTGCTTGGTTTTATCAAGTGAGGACTAACTTGCTGATCTCAGGGGTTGCTGCCCACTGGCAAGAAAGGAAATTGTGAAGGTTGTAATTTGAAATTGTGAAGGTTGTAATTTAATTTTAGATCAACTCCTTCAGTTTTGGAAAGAATTTTGCTGCACTTGCAGCACAGATATGTCATACAAGTGCCGAAGACTAGAGGTATTACCACTAGAAAGAAACTACAACAAAAGTGATAAGAAATTAGGAAGATAAACGTTTGACAAGAAAGAAGGAGCAAACTACACCAGAACACCTTTCAACCTCCCACAACTCCTTCTTTGCCTGTACAGCGTTATTGTCATATATCGAAGAATTGGTACATAGTCTTAGTTGAGGCATTGAACGCGTTAATCATCGGCCTAAACTTAATTCAAAAGAGTATATAATAATGCTAACAGTCTTTTTTTTCAATTGTTAAACGAAAAGCTTTTCTGATATGTTGACAATCGGCGAGAAACAAACAGCCAAACAAACTTTTTACAGATATTGTAAGCGTTTAATCTATTGATTAGTTTCGTTTTGCTGTTAACGTTGAATGTTTTTCCTACACGTTTTTAAAAATAGCTTTTGGTAATACTTTTCTTTGTTTCAATTTGAGTGTAAACTATTGTGGATGAAAATAGTATGCATGGACGTCTGTCTTCTGTATTAGAGAGAGAGAGAGAGAGAGAGAGAGAGAGAGAGAGA
>NW_004798171.1:46941-49678 GCF_000002075.1 Aplysia californica
GGGGTGAAAGAAAGGGAAGTGTGTATTATCACGCATTTATATACGTGGATCTGCACAGAGCATGTTCAGATAGGGAGACAGGGAGGTTAGGAAGCTTGCAGAAAATGGACATAAACAGCACAAAACAAATATGTATAATAATATTATTTCTTTGCTTTGTATGTCATGACGGAAATTGAAGTTCTTCTGTCTTGTATTTAATAATCTCTGTCCAATGTCTGTGTTTGTCAAAATCTAATGTTTAATTTTTATTCATCAAGGGTAAATACATTACTACAAGATACTAAAACTGGCACTCGGTACAATCATTTATACAATGTTTATGTCTAGTTTTCTAATGCAGTCTTTATAGACTTTGAGCCTCTTGTGGGTATTTGTACTGTTGTATGGACGAAGAATAATGACTTTGTTTCGTGTATATTAATTAATGTTTTTGGTATGTCTATCTGATGAACATAGATCTTTTCTATTAATAATGATAACAATAACAATAATAATAATAATATAGTTATCTGTGCGAAAACGTTTTCTTTCAATATTGTCCTTACGGAGTGGGCACACAATGCGATTTTGTCGAAACCTTTTGATTGAGTGTTCAAACATTGATGTAATTAAGCATAGAAATCCATCTGAGAATTATAATCTTTTCAAATCCTCACAGAATTAAAATGTCGAATGAAATCATGGTCCAACTTTTGAATTCGAAAAATTGCTTGTGTGCACACCCCTATAAGGGGAGTCCCTGCCCAAACGAGAAGAATACTTTTACTCACTGTTGTTTTCATTTCGTCTCACTTCTGTACGGTGTACTAATGATCTATGTCTTATGTGTTTGGAAAGGAAACTTGAACACGCGAACAGAACGAGAATCCATTGCAATAAAGCCAAGGAAAAAATCAAGCCATGTTGTTTGTTTTCTTCTTTATTATTTAGTTGTTATTTAATTTGTTTGTTTGTTTATTCTGATGTTGTTGGGTTTTTTTTGTTTTGTTTTTTACTTGCTTGTTTTAAAATTTCGTTTTAAAGGCTACATCATAGATGATATTTGGTCGCTTTTAAGGACAAGCGGGCTAACCCAGATTTTGGGGGGTTTCCAGAAATCTTGACCTACACTAAAAGTGGGCATTGCCCTACCAATAGGAGAAGTTTGGTTTCATTGGTGTGTATTTTTCTTTGGTTATAGAGAAAACTTTCCTTGTCTTTTAAAGAAACTAAACAAGGGGCAAAACTTCACCTTCGATTTTCTCAAAACAGCCTTTTGTGGGACAGCCCCCTTGTGACCATTTATTGTGCACTGTATACTCTGCGTTTTGGTGGCCAATTTAAATCTCGGATATTAGTTTTTAAAAAGAATGCGAATTCAAGTCGTTGATTAAATTGTTATAAATGGCGCTACAGTGTTGGAATACCAGACACTTTGTTATATAAATCAACGAATTTTAAACTTTCGTGAGCACCGAAAAGGACAACACGCAAACATAAAATAAAAATACCAAACTACAAACAAAAACAAATGTACAGTATATCATACACATCTTTTTAATTACTTTTTTTCCTTAAGATTTTAAGAACAAGCTGACCTGTCTCTTCAGCGCCCTTTAACAAGACGAACAGCACATTATTTTTTAGTTGAAATGAATGACCTATGGTTAGTCGGCAATGTACAGCTCCCTGTTTAGAGTGTTGGGTTGTGAGGCCTGATGAAAGGACATGACCCTTGGACGAGTCACCTGAGCCCTGGGCCGCTGAAAGATAGAACAATTATAATTGTTACTGTCGATGCTTGACCAATCACTAAAGACAGTGAAAATAAAATAGAAGCAGCAGAAATGTAGTGAAGGAAAAGAAATCAAATGAGGTAGTGCTTGATGAGGCCCACGTGGGACGCTCAATGTTAAAAACAATCAGGAAAAGACAAATGCAGTTTTTGGGACACCTGAATAGACATAAGGGTTTGAATATCTAGCTCTCGGTGGCAAAATTGAAGTGAAACGAAGCAGAGGTAGGCCCAGAACAACCTACTTAGGGAGCCTAAACAAATAGGTAACAGGGAAAGATCAGGGAAACGTAGCTTTTATTAGAGCATCCGAGCAAAGGAATGAGCGGAGAACCATGATCGACGATGTCTGTTGCAGATCTTGCACTGGATGATGATGACTGTTGATGATGTTCTAGACAATCATATTCATAGTTTATTTACAAGGTGGACTGCTTCGGACTCGTCTACCAGGATCAATCCTGGCTGAGAGGGATACCATGTCCAAGCAGACAGACGGAGATACTGGATTTAAAAAAAAAATTGATTTAAAAAACCCAATCATACAATGGATTCAAACCCATTTTCTATGATGCGACGTGAAGTGCCTAACTGATCCACCACAAACGCTGATGTGAGCAGGCTGGCAATAAGTATGAACACAGACACCGCATTCGAAGCATACTGGGGCCAGAATGTTCACACCTTCCAACCACACTTCCTTGCCCTTCTGGTGCCCTCAGATGCTGAATTTATTTGTTAATTATAAATCTGATATCTATTAAAAGAATTACGTGACATACTTAAAGTTGGATGGATATACCATATCGATATACAAAGATTCAGCATTAACACAGAAATGCACTTTTTTTTACATTCATGAACAATGACATACAACGACACTCACTCATTCACACACCCATAAAAAGACAACCAAACAATCTATTCTCTGGGCATGAACTTTCACTTCATATATATATA
>NW_004798171.1:49796-52001 GCF_000002075.1 Aplysia californica
TATATCTTCTCTCTTCTTTTTTTTCTCTCTCTCTCTCTGTCTCTGTCTCTCTCTCTCTCTCTCTCTCTCTCACTCTCTCTCTGTCTCTCTCTTCGATCTCTACCCCGTCTCTCTCTTACACACACACACACACTCACACACACACACACACACACACACACACACACATACACACACATACACACTCAAATAAACACACACACCCACACACATACACACACATTCACTCACTCACATTCACAGGCAGATATTGCTACTAGATAGTTGGGACACACGACTGAAGATAAGTTTATTTCCGCAAGGAAAACTATGCATAAGTTAGTACATCGGCACGATGTATTCCATTACCCTGATACCTTGAGGTGTCATCTCTGACTCAGAGGTTGCTGTGTAATGACCTTCCATCTTTCACGGTAGCGAGCTGCCATATCCAGGCCAGTCCATGTTCTTATGTTATCCATCCATGTTATTCTTTGCATTCCTCTGGCTCTCCTGCGGCTCATCTTTCCTTCGGGCACTGCTTTCACGGCGGTCTTGTGTCGTTTTAAATGACCATAGTGTTGTATTTTTCTACATTTTACTTTGTTCAGCAAGGATTGTCTTGTCTGTAGAATCTGACACACCTCTTTGATTATCTGTTTTGGTTTTCCAAATTAATCTGGCCATTCTACGGTAACACCACATCTCAACAGAGTATTAATCCCCACCCCCCCCCCCCTTCACCCAGTCAAATACAAACCGAACTTATGTCTTATGCGTGAGAGGCCAAAAGGGCCCTTTTACTTCAATGTCACAGAAGTCAGTTAATGAAAATCTTAGAATAAAAATTGATATCAATATGAGTGATCATCATTCTTAATTATCTGTTTACCTGCAGAGCACACTTCTGTTGTTGTTTTTTTTGTTTTTAAAAAAATATTTTGTTTGTATATTGTTGTTGTTTTTTATTATTTATTTTTTAAAAACCTTTTTTGTAGAAGTAAACGGTCTTCCTGGGTTGTTGTTTTTTTCATGCTTTAAACGCACAAAAAAGCTGGCCATATGCAACACAAAATGATGATCGGAAAACACTATACGTTAGACATTTATTTTTCCCTGCCGATTGAATTTCTTGGAATCTGTGTACAAGCAGCATTTTTATCTGTCGCCACTGTCTGCCTAAACTGGTGGCGTTTTCTGCGCTTGGATAGATATCGTCCAAACGAGTGATGCCGTAAAAAATACTGCTCGAGTTTGCTGACTCTTTAATTCTTTAAAAAAAAATACAATGTACAGGTGTTTGTACTGCAGACCCCGCACAAAATGTCGAAACAATCATTTAGACCATTTGGGAGGCAGGGTTCCGACCCTGACTGTCCGGGCCAACCAGGGCTGAGAGGGGTCCAACATCCGAGTAGAAACACCGAGATACTCGATTAAAACAAAACATTTTGTTCCCCCATTCTGAAATCGAACTCCGGTCTCTTGAGCGCGACAGCGAAGAGCGTAACGCTACCCCACTGACGCCGGTCGGATCTATGGCGGTACTTGTTGTACCGGGTGCCCATTGCAGATAGGATCAGGTCGTGTAGGGTTTGTTCGATCGCTCGACTCGTCGCCGGAAAGCAAACACGTTTTACCGGGTGCCCATTGAGGATGGGATCGGATCGGGTCGGGTCGGGTCGGGTCGAGTCGGGTCGTCGCCTGAAAACAAACGCGTTTGTTTTTTAGGCGACGAGTCGGGAGCAATTGGTTTGTGCCACGATAGCCATTTTGCGCCCTCAATCTGGCTAGCAAACCGATCCAACCAGACCAGATATCCCAATGGGCACCTCGTATTTGTTTTTGAGGCACCGAATGTTCTTCTTCTGTCACCTTAGCTTCTTGGACCTTTCTGACATAAAATACTGTCTCTTGCCATTTTTCCTGTCTTAGTTCTTTTGGTTTCAAGCTAGGTTTCTATGCCTTGTTCCCATTTTCTGTTAGGTCTCCCTCCGCCCCCTTCCGCTCTTCCCTTCTACCATTGTTTCTGTATTTTCTTGAGAGAATCATGGCGTTTGATGTACCCAAACAAGTTCAGTTTCAGATTCAAACATGTCTTGGTCTTTCTATACCTATTCTTCTTCGTACTTCTTCAGTCTTTTTTTTCTGTGTCCACGGTATTCGATAACTTTTTCTATACCCTTTTTCTCCTCCTGTAGGATTTAGACCCCCATACGCACCCCC
>NW_004798171.1:52145-54205 GCF_000002075.1 Aplysia californica
CCCCCCCGTTCCTTTATCATGATCACTGATGGTTGTTTCAAGGTGCTACTCATAAGCCTTGCTTTCTGAGTGATCTCTCTTTTATTTTTGTCTGTTTGTCTTACAACACACTAAAAGACTGATTATTGCGCTAATCAGCATCTCCTTTCTTAAACCCAATATCAGTTTCTTTTCCCCTTTTAAAATTCTCTGAAGCCCAGAAAAGCGGAGTTCGCTAGCGCATAATGCCCCTAACCACTTTGGCTGCCTGGGATCTCGTTCGATCAGAATGGGTTGGGTTTTTATTTTCATGTGTATTTTTTTACACAATATTATAAAGATGAAATTGGTAATAAATCCTAATTTTCCATGTTTTTTCCCCTTAATAGCTTATGTATAGACGTCTCATCTTCTTTCCCACAAAGGAGATGTGGGCGCTATACATTATACATTCCAGCCTAGATAATCTTAATCTTTTTTAATGATTTATTTTCTTATTACGATAACAGTTGAATAAGACAAACGGTTACAAGCAAAATGCTAGAGGTAATGTCACGAGTCCGGGTTTGTGTTTGATGTAAGTTTTACGGCCATCCAGCACATCAAATGACGCCTTATATTTGTAGATGCTTTATGCATCCGTCTTCACAATTTAGATTATAATTTAGGAACTGCTGGGTTTTTCTATCGTGCCTGACAGGACGAACAAACCGGGCTGAGAGAGATACAACATCCCAGCAGACAGACGGAGATACATGCACTTGAATTAGAAAACCGTCCTCATACGGGATTTGAACTGATGTCTACTGCATGCAGTGACCAAGAGCCTAACTTTTACACCAAAGAGCCGTGTTACCTATTTACGATAACATTAGTGTAAGCGAGACGATTAAAAATACAAAACCAGAGAAAGTGACACAGGTAGGGGTGTGTCTTTGGGTTCACTTTTGCGTTCATTCCAAAAAATATAAATGGTCACCTTTAAGGACAAGCGGGCTAACCCAGATTTCGAGGGTTTCCAGAAATCTTGACCTGCGCCAAAAGTGGGCATTGCCCTACCTAAAGGAGAAGTTTGGTTTCATTGGTGTGTATATTATTTGGTTATAGAGAAAACTCTCCTCGTCTTTTAAGAAACTGAACAGAGGGCAAAAACTTTAAGTTCGATTTTCTCAAAACAACATTTTTGGGGATAGCCCCCTAGTGCTTTAAAGCGACCAAATAATGCCTTATGAGTGGGCCATATACAAAAGAATTCGTCAAATGTGGTTCTCTTTGTGCCCCTATGGGGCAGTGGACATAAAAAACTCCTCGGAAATACGAAATCAAATATGCATAAAGACTAAAGTGGAGCCAAATGAATATTACAACTTTTCAAAACGTGAGTTTTCGTCCCTTCCTGTATTCATTAACAACTGAACTAAGCGAAGAACCCCACAGATTACCCAGTTAAGTCATGTGGTATGCAAAGTAGATAACAATAAGCTATACTCACTTTGAGAATGGGACTTTCAAACTTTGAACTTCCATTTTGTCCCCTCTCTTAAAATGCGACTTATTTGTCAGTTATTTTTTCTTTTAAAATTCACTGGAGTCTTTATATATGTATAAGAAATGTATAACATTTAGTACCGCACTTTGATCTGAATATGGCCATTCGTCAACTTGTCTTGTTTGTTAAACAACTCTGGCAAAAACGACCTACTTACCAGTTGTCTTGAATCCGAGCTTGCACAAAGAGAATCTTTTTAAAATGGTTTAGTGTATGTGTTATAAAGGCCCTTTCAACACAATTTAGATAATTTAGGAGGTAGGCTTCTGACCCTGTCTGTCAAGGCCAACTCGGCCCAGAAGGACACAATATCCCAGCAATAAAAATGATTTTTCCCGATTCGAGAATCGAACTCTGGTCGTCTAACAACCGCACAACAGACACCAGTGCAGAAAGAGAGGGAACAGTTCTTGAGGTATACTTGTTTTAAAAAAGTATTTAGAAAACCCATTACAACAAACCGGCAACTCGGCATCATCATCATCATCATCATCATCATCATCATCATCATCATCATCATCATCATCATCAT
>NW_004798171.1:55946-59973 GCF_000002075.1 Aplysia californica
AGGGAGGGAGGGAGGGAGGAGGTGGGGAAGTACTAGAAAGAGGAGGAGGAAGTTGACGAATGAGAGTTTTTCGGCGGAGGGGGGAGAGATAGGGGCGGGCGAGGAAGGAAGGAGGTGGAGAAGTACTAGAAACAGGAGGACTTTGGGGAAGAATTTGGGGAAGGGGGGAGGAGGTATGTCGTCTGGTGGAGGTGGATGAGGAGAACGAGGCGGATTCTGAGATGGAGAAAGATGGAACAAGTGAGAAAGGAAGAAGGAAGCGAGGGGGTGAAGGGGGTGGGGTCAGAATAAGGCTTTGGGTGAGTAGTGTTTCAACCGTTGGAGAAAAGAACGGGTGAGTATTCGACAACGTTGCTGGTATCGGGTATTGCGTATATCAGGAGAGCCTGAAACAACTACGTGCAATATTATTATTGCTTCAGCATAATTTACATTACCCTTGTATTCTTTGAATGTATGGGCACTAACTGTAAACCAAATCTTTTATTTTCCAAATGATGTGAAGATTGTAAACCCAACTACGTTGCATGAATCCGATATTTTTTTTCCATCCTCTATAATTGAAAATACATACAAGTTAAACCTTTTGTAAACGCAATTTATTTATTACACTTATAGGTGTTGGCTGCTTTGAACCTTTCTGTAACGTCAAATGTGGGTGGTATGATAAACTGCATCCTAACTAGTAAATGGGGATACTACGTTATTCCTCTCCTGTGAACTGAACGTTAACCTTCTCCTTTTCCAGGAATAACCGATCGGCTATACTCCTCAGACACCAGAAGAATACTGCCAATTGGTTGCTTTTAAGCACATGAGGGCTATTCCGAAAAATGCTGTTTTGAGAAAATCAAAGGTAAAGTTTTTGCCCCTTGTTCAGTTTCTTTAAAAGACAAGGAGAGTTTTTTCTATAACCAAAAAAAAAAAAAAAAAAAAAAAATACACTCCACTGAGACCAAACTTCTCCTATAGATAAGGCAATGCCCAATTTTGGGGCAGGTCAAGTGATATGGAAACCCCCGAAATCTGGGTTAGCCCGATTGTCCTTACAAGCGAGCAATTGAATTCATTTGATTGAGCAAGAGTCAGCCATATTTTCTATCACGAATGGGACAAAAGTTATCATTTTTGCACAGTTCCATCGAATTCGACTGTGGCGTTCAATATGAAACTTGTGTGTTTTTCAAGGCTGCCAATAGAATCGGTCACATTGTACCAGAATAGTAGGCATTTGCCCCTCCTTGAAGGAGAATCTGGCTGGCCCCGACCCAGTGCTATTGAATCAGATTGACAGTGTACACTGAAAAGCAGCCGCCGGTACTCTCATGCAAAACAAATATGTTCAGAAGAGCAATCACACAGATGCTGTCCTTGCCACTGAGTCGTTTGTTGTTTGACGACTCACACATTAGGTGTACCCTATCCGTACCCCCTGGGGTCATTTTGTACCCCCGGGGTTGTATTCTTTACATTTTACAATACTTCTAGTACGAAGGTCTCTTTGAAACTTTCAGTATTTCTCCAAAAATCATTTTGACAGACTGCTATGCAATGTGAACGGATCAGATTCACGAGTAAATTTCCTCTTTGGAAAGTGGTAGCACAGAGTTCCCCGCGTCGTATGGATACGATAGTAAAACACGACGAACGGACAGGGTAAATAATATAATTATAATAAATATATCACACATTCATCACCATCAAGTGCCAGATCTTCTTCAGCCATCGTTGATCATGGATCTCCATTCATTCCTATTTTATGGATGTTCTCAAAAGAGCTACATAATCCCTTACTTATCTCCGTCGCCCATCTTTTTAGGTTCTCCTAGTAGGTTGCTCTGCGTCTACCCCATTTCTCGTTTGTCTTTAATTTTGCCATTAGAAACTAGATGCTCAAGGCCTATAATATGTCTGTTTGCTGTATTTAAATCCTAAAAGATATCTCAAAAATTGCGTTAACTGTTTATACAAGTTTTACATAATCTATTGATTCCAAACGTTTCGTATAACTGTAAATCTAGAATTTTGCTACTGTTTTTCCTCCTTTATATATTGTCTTTATATTGTTATCTAAATAAGAAGTAGGCAAAACTGTTTTTAAAACAATCAATTTAGTTGGTATCGGAAAGAGTGCTAAGTAAGTAAAAAGAAAATTATAGTTTGACTTTTAAAGAAGAAACATATAACTTTTTTTTTACCCCCAACGTGTCGGGAAGAGATGAACATGTAATTGTTGGACGTGGGTCAAATGTAGATCATCATTTTTTCTAACAGTCTACATTCATTGACCTTTGTTTTAATTGTCGGGATAAAGAATCACTTGAGAAACTAGGCATAATTTATATAAATAGAAATATCGCATAGAAAGTGAATTTCAACTTTGAGCCTACATACTCAGTTCGCGATGAGTCTGGCGTTCAGGCACAAAGTAATCTCCCGTTCTTATTCTTTGGTACACAAGTTGTCACATTATTAATTGAACCAATTAATACGGGTGAGCATTTTCCCGGAGGGATGTTTTGATACCTAAGTAGACAACAAACTGGACCCTTTTTCTTTCAACAACCCCAGTCCATTAAGAAAGGACTTCAAATGTTATTTTTTGCATAGTAAAAATCTTATGCGGATAATAAACTATAGGGCCTACCAGACGGGGTTCCAACAATTAGTTTTCCCCAGCTCTAATAAACTTTTAGAACAATTTTGATATTTTAGTATTGAAAAAAAAAGATATCACGTGTTTTTCATCGCAATGGCATCCTTTCCACAGTGCACACTGCAAATGACTATCACTTTTGCACATTGCGACAGATTCGAACCGCAACCATGAAAAGCATGGAAGTCTGATTGTAAAGGTCACAGTCGAATTTAGTCGAATTTGGTCGAATTGCGCCTACAGGACAGTTTTGCTCCATCCATGATGTAAAGGGAGAGGTTATTCTTACCAGGGGTGAGAATAGCCTATGGCCCTATGTCTCGCTATTCTCACCCCCCTCAGGTGTGCTAACACACAGTAGGCCTTTAGTCAAGAGGACAGAGACGCACACTGAACAGCATAGAGAATAACTTTTAAGTTATAGAGATGAGTTTCCGGTTTAGATTATTGAATGGGCTGGATGAAGGCCATTTCACACCCTGAACAGCAAACAACAGTGAAAATAAAACATACACAAAAAGCCAACCGATCTAGATCTAGATCAATGGTTATGCAAGGACGAAATGTCAAGAGCAGAACGCAGCTGATACCTACATCATCATCATCATCATCATCATCATTGCCTTTCTCACCCTGCATCAGGGACAAACACCCTCCACTTTTCTCTATCCTGGGCTAGCCTCTTGATGTTATTCCATGTCTTCTCACTTTTCTGTACATCGATTTCTGTGATTCTTCTCCAATTTCCACGAGGTCGTCCCCTTGATCTCTTGCCCTGTGGGTTCCAATCCAAAACTGTCTTTGTTATGAAGCTGTCTCACTTCCTAAGAGTATGTCCAATCCATCACCACCGCCTTCTTCCTACCTCATCTCTGATTGGGATCTGTCTTGTTTTCCGTAACAATTCCACATTGGTGACCCTGTCTGTCCATCTGATCCTCAGTAACTTTCTTAGACACCTGTTCAAGAAAACCTGGATCCTCTTTGATACCTACGGGTCTTCCCAATTATAGATCTAGATTTAGCCTAATTTAAAGAACATTAAGGCTCGCCTCATGCTCACACCGGGGTGCGGGGTGGGAATAGCGGGTCAAAGGCTATTCTCACCAGGGGTGAGAATATAGGTGGCCTGATGGAAAACATGACTGGTCCTGACTGAATAAACTGAATTCGATTGGCAGTGTGCACTGGATATACTGTAACTTCCAGCTTCCAGTCCAGAGTCCTCCACACACGTCAGTTACACGGAAAACGCAAAGAGAGGAATCGACTACCCCATTTAAAGCTAGATTCGTGATACAATACAGCTGGAGCTGCGAGAAGAAGAAGGAGGAGAAAGAGAAGGAGGAGGAGGGTGAGATGGGGACGGGA
>NW_004798171.1:61835-64335 GCF_000002075.1 Aplysia californica
CTTTTCTTCCAACATAAAATAGGATTGAACAACAACCCCCCCAAAAAAAAATTATTTTTTTTAAAATAAAGAAATAAAAATAAAATCCACAAAATAACAAAATAACAAAAACATTCAAAAATTGAAAAAACTTTACCAAAAAAAATAATTACTAAAAGCAAAGTGTTCTACCTAAATAATCAAATTCCTATGTTGTCAAATTCTTTTCACAAGCCGGGTAAAATATCTGCCCAGAGTAGTCCTCGTCTTCGCACGACTGATAACGAAAAAACCCAAATTCCAACTAGCGTTTTCTCGCCTTAACTGTCATTGGCATTGCTGCCCCTTATTTTGGGCTGCTCGCTAGTCGCTAGCATTAAAGAACAGGTCTGGCAGTATAAGGGTTAAGGTCAGAATTCATTTCACTCGTCAGTGGCCCGCCCCCCTGGTCGTTGTGCGCCTAGAGTCAAGAGTTGTGAGTTTTTATGTTCGAGAATGTCCCCTCAAAGATGATTGGTGGCATTCTTCTGTGCTCGACTCAACTATGCCTTTATACTTTGTACTTTGTGTGTCTGATCGCTGGTTATTCGCTAACACTTGTGATGAGACTGGACGAACCAGGGTTGTTTATTCAACGAATCGCAGCTCTTTTCATTGTTTTTTTTTTCTTTTTTATATTTTTAAAATTGTAGTTTTTACATCCCTCCTTGAAAAAAATTGAGGCGAGTTTCTAACCCTGCCTGTCAGGACCAAACCGGGCTGAGAGAGATGCAACATTCCAGGAGTAAGACCAAGATACTCGATAATCAGAACTTCTCCCACTTAGGGAATCGGACTCGTGTCTGCTGATTGCAAATCATCTACCCGCTACACCACTGATGCTTGTGAGCTGCATTATTCATCAGTACCAATGAGAAAAGCTTCTACTGTGACGAAACACATTTGAAAAGGAATAATATAGTTTCCCTTGTTTTTCCTTTGAAGATTCCTAACTAGTTCTGCTTTTATGTCTGTTTATTTTGGTAAGTGTTTTAAGGCGCTCGCAACTGTATAAGGTCATAAAAATATGAGGATAAACAAAACATGTTCAGTTTTGGTGGGAATTTTGAATTTTTGGCCGGATAGCGGCCGAAGCCTGCTCTTGTCGATTTAAAGACCACCTAGGGATCTTTAACGTGTGCAACGTACATACGCGACCTCCAAGACTTTTCGCCCTTATCCGAAAAGACCAGGTGTTAGATCTTTTCTACAATAAGATCAGGGGTGTGGCTGACAGACAGTAGTAAGAAGGAGCCAAGGAGTAGCAGTAGAAAGGCTGCAGAAAGAGTCAGGAGCCCAGAGGAGGGGGCAAAGGGAAGGGGGAGGGTGCAGAAAGTCGAGACGGAAGCAAACGACAGAACATGGCTAGAGGAAAGAAGGTGAATTGAGACAATTTTAGAGAGAAAAATTTCCGTCGCAGTCAGGTTTCGAACCCGGGATGTATTGACAGAGAAGCAAACACCGTAACCTCTTGACCAAGAGAGAGCGCGTACATCATGCTGCAGTGGAGTATGGACATATGCTATGTAAATGAAATTGCTACTAATAGTTGTTGTCATACCGATACATAGCTTCTACTGAAAATGAAAAGAAAAGTCATTCCACGAGATACTGAATAAAAGAATCCAATTCAAACTCTTAAGCATCAGTATCGGCGAATAAACAAGTCCTTGCACCGAATGCCTTAAAAGTACGCAGGGGATTCGATGTCTGTCCCTGAGAAAACAGAAAAAGTAGGAGGAGAAGAAAAGGATGAAAATAAGGGAGGGTCAAGGAGGTTGGGGGGGGGGGGGGGTAATTTTCTTAAAAGGGCCAGAACCGTCAGTTATGATTATATGTTTATACAAGAAAACATAATACGTTTGCGAGGGCAGTGCTATAAAACGAACATACCAGTTACCCCTAGAACTAACATATAGATAGATAGATAGATAGATAGATAGATAGATAGATAGATAGATAGATAGATAGATAGATAGATAGATAGATAGATAGATAGATAGATAGATAGATAGATAGATAGATACTTGCATATTATCAGTCGTACTATCACTATTTTCTCTTGGTGCACATTATTTAATTATGTATTGCTCCCTAAAGTCTTTGAGCGCGTTATATTTGTGTTTAACTTTTTACATACGACAGGGGAAGCAGTGAACACGGAGCAATTACCCTGACTGTATTGTTAAATTAGATAGTGTTTTGCTGGAGAATCAGTATGTTCGTTCTATATATCATTATATTGAGGTCAAGTTATTATATGGCTTTCAGACATTGGAAAAAATTGAAACAATATTTTCCTAAATTTTTTTTCACTTATTTGTCAAAAGCAATAAGAACAGTGCACAATTTAACCTAATATTTGGAAAAAAATAAACCATTGACAGCAGAGTGTAGTGTAAATTCATAAAAATCAAAATCAATTAAAATTTTGAATTAAAGACAAACACTGGGACAGAGAGAGGGAGAGAACCTCTCTTTC
>NW_004798171.1:66835-69106 GCF_000002075.1 Aplysia californica
ACTAGTCACATGATCATTCACACAAGAGAAAACATTTCACAGAAACAAGGAAAACCAGTTCAACAACATAAAGAAAAACTTTCACAACCATACAGTATTTATATACATGAAAGGACAGGAGCGAAAAACAAAACATACTTCCTTGATCTCCAAAGGAAGAAAACTAACGTTGAACGTACATGATTCATTTTGTTTCAGGGTGTCCAAATACGCACATCTCGCTCTAGTCTATCCAGTACGCACATCTGTAGATGCGACCACATTCTACAAGTACGACTGCCCCCCTAACGTTCTTTGCTATTGAAATAACATTGTCTAAGACAGTCACCTGTCTAAGACAATCACGTTCCTCCTGGGCAAGGATTGGCCGTCTTGCACAATGTTGACTGTACTACTACACTTCGAACTTGTTGACTGCTGGTAGATCCCTCAGTGTCTGTCCGTATTCAGTTTGTGGTGTGCTGTTTGTTAGCACGAATAAAAATGATTTACCAAGCTCAGCATTTTTGAATCAATATGTGTCTCAATGCGGTGGAACCAGGCACTCGCCAATTTTTGGGCATATGGAGTTAATGTTATTATCTTAAAGCTTGTTTATTTTGTCTTGCTTTTGGGGAAAAAAGTACCTATCTATCTTCAATAGAAATCGAAATATTTGTAATTGAAGGAGGCGGGGGTCGCCTTGTTTTTTTCAGAGATGAAATTAGTGAGAATATGTCTGCCAAAGTTTGGTCACTTCTAAAGCTTTAAAGTCCTTGGAAACTGTAAATTTACATTGTCTGTGCCTTTAATCAACGTTTTTTTTAAAGTAAAACCCACGCAGTAATGTATTTTTGAATTGACATAAAGGATGTTGAGCCAAAAAACAAAATTTTGTCAAAATTTCTTACAGAAAGAAAAATGCCGTTTTCTTCAATTACATTATTTCGACAAACGTCTGATTTTCCCGTGATGCCTCACATATTACAATATCAAATCAATTTAATCTTCAGATCAGTGTATTATCAAATCGATGAAATATCAAATGAATGATTATATCATTTTAATAGCAAATCAATGCGTAATCGAACAAATGCACTTTCAATTCAATGCATTAATGATTATTCTAAAATGTTACAAAAGCTCAATAAAATGTCAAAACATTGGCATATCGATCCAATTCCTTTCATATCTATTACATTTTAATCTAACGTATTATAAAATCCATTCATTTTCAATTTAATACCTTGTCAATTTGAAACATGGTAACTGAAGGGAGACCGGGAACAGGAAAAAGATGAAAAGGAAAACCAGAACAAACTTGACAAGCTGCAGTCAGACAGAAGACAGGTACAACATGGACATGGGAAAAAGCTGATAAAATAGAGTGGGGGTCGTTGTTGCAGGATTATATCCAGCAGTGGATTGACAAAGCCCAGAAAGAAAGAAAGAAAGAAAGAAAGAAAGTAAAGAATAAAGGGAATTCTCTTGTTTCCCCCCTCTAATATACCAGCCATGGACAACTATAGCTGATTAGTACCAAATTGATAGGTCATTACTCTTACTCGAAACACACAAACAGTTAATTAAGCTTGCTCTAATAACCCCCGCCTGTCCAAGACAGTATACACATTGCCATTCTCCACTACACTTCTTCCTTTGCATTTTTTTTATTTAAAGATATTATAAGGACACTTTCAAAGACGTCCACCTGTCAAAGACAACTACTTTTCTCCTCTACAAGAGGTGGTCGTCTTGGACAGTTTCGACTGTATTATACATTTCTTTAACCCTATCTGTACGTCGTATTTTCCTTTCGTATCCATACGACGTGGGGAACTCTGTGCCAACACTTTCCAAAGAGGAAATTTACTCGTTAATCCGATCCATACGCTTTGAATAGCAGTCTGTCAAAATGATTTTTAAAAAATATATGCTGAAAAGTTTTAAAGAGATCTTCGCGCAGGAAGTATTCTAAAATGTGAAGAATACAACCCCGGTTGTACAAAATGACCCCAGGTGTTCGGATAGGGTTAAAAAGTCGACATAATTCCATTTCAGGAACAGGGTTCAGGGTGGCCAGGTGAGAGACAGGGTGGCCAACGAGGGGAATTCTGGGATTTTGGGAGGTGAAAAGGAATCCGAGGCCCAGTGTGCGATAATGTTCTCTCTTCCTTCCCTCTTCTCCCTCTTATAATATCATATTGTTCCTGCTCACCCTCTTCCCTTTTTTCTTTGTTCTCCTCCTTCTCCTCCTCCTCCTCCTCCCCTCCTCCTCCTCCACCTCCTCCA
>NW_004798171.1:72292-75619 GCF_000002075.1 Aplysia californica
TTATATATAAATGTGTGTACATGTATATATATTATATAATATATTATGTATTATAAAATATCTGTCTATCTCCTCCAAGCCCCGTTTCTATTCACCCAATATGTCATTTTTGTTGTTTTTTTGTTTACCATTCTCTTTTTTTCTTTTGTTGTTTTCTATCTATCTATTATGGTTATTCCCGAATTATATTTTTCTCATAACCAAATTTCTTTTTGATTCATTTATTTTGAATCAAATTTCGAGTTTTACAGCCACTGAAAGGATCTTGTTTCACTTATTCAAAAACTTTACCTTCTGTGGCGTTATATAAATTTTGATTGGGTTTTTTTCGTCTTTAAACCCTCGTCTCCTCACCCCTCCCCACCCCCAACCCCGGGCAACTTTATCTGTCTATACTTTTCCTTTATGCCAGCGACAAATCAAACAATGAAACTGTGAAACTGTTTAGGTATATTTTGTACTCTTTGAAGACCTGGTGGACACATGTCTGTTCAAAAACAGGGCAAAGGCATTGTTGCTGCTCATTCCGAGCCAGTGGCGAATCGGTGTGTCTAAAGGCCAGGTTACACGTAACGATAAATTGTACACAAATTGGACGATATAGCGATCATACTTTAAATCGTTAGGTGTAACCACAAAATTGTACAAAATTTAGACGATTGAACGATGGTTTGGAGACTCGGTCGAGAAATCAAGTGCTGCTTGATATTTTCCGTGAGATCACGGTCACACTTGAGGGAGACGCCCTGTGACGTAGATTTACTTTGAAATTTGCCGCCGCGCAGAACTAAGCTCAGGGCTCAATTTTAAAAAAAATTATTATCGTAGGTAAAAAATGATTTCATATTCGGAATCAGCGTCTCAAAATAAGCAAAGTTGCTCGAGGGAAGCCTGATTTGATGCGTTATTATATATATTTTAGCAATTTTATTATTTAGTTCATCGTAAATGGAGAAGATGTGCATCAAGGTCACTCGGTGCGTAATCTAGCTTCCGGTTCTACACACAACACAGTGGTAGGCCTAGTATGGCCACTCTTTCCTACAGACACTGTTCTGCTAAATCAAAATGTACAGGGGAAAGGGGGGGGGGGGTCTCGTGATCTAGAGGTACAGTGTTCGCTTTTCATTCATTAGGTCCAGAGCTCAAAACCTTCACATTGAGAGCAGGCAAATCGCTTTCGTCGCAAAGAGACATGGTGGCTTTATGACGAGGAATCTCCTCAATCGATAGAAAACTGAACGATAGATTAGAACGTGTAAACAGACAACACAGTTCGATAAAACGGACAGTTCTCTCATACGACGAATCTGATACAATTTATTGTTGCGTGTAACCGGGTCTTTAGCGCAGCATCTATTCGGAGACGGCTCCTGCGGAAATACATTGACCTATCAAAATGCTTTGAGCCTCTAGACCAAGTAAAATCAATCTGGCGGGTTACAGCCCCCCCCCCCCCCCCTGTTTTATCCCATAAATTCGTATTTTCATTTAGGTTTGAAATATTCTTGAAAAAAAAAATTGATTTGCAACAGTTTTAGTGGCTATATGTGTGATATACAGCAAGTGATACGCAGTTTAACTCCCCAAAGCAGTGCATCTGTGTTCGGGTGTACGTTTCCGAATAGTTCCTGTGTGCTCGCCGGAGACGTCTCCGAATATCTTCTGCCGTGTCTTTGAGCATGCATCAAAATACCGCTGAGTGACAATTAGAATACTGAGTATGTATCTGGCTTAACAATATTATTGTTCATATTACTGTTCATTTATATTATGCATGTCACTGTAAGCCTGTTTCTGAGTGCAAGCATACTGCGTATGTGTGCATGTGTGTGTGTGTGTTTGTGTGTGTGTGTGTGTGTGTGTGTGTGTGTGTATCTGTATTCGTGGTGAAACACCAAACCAATGTGCCAGGATCTGGACAATAAAGATGTATCTTATCTTATCTTATCCTATCTAACCCTATTTTTTTCTTTTCTTATACAAATATCAGAAACAAAAACTTGCATTTTTATATTATATTGCATTTCGTTGTTTGCCTTGTTTAAGCTTCAGAAAAAGAAAACAGAAATGAAAAAAAAAAACCTTTTTAAATGAATAAATAAGTTATGCCTCTTGTTTAAAGTACGCCAACACAGCAAGCTCCCCGTGAGTGAAAAGTTGATAAAATGAGAAGTCTGTGCATGAAGACAGCATATCCAAGATCCTAGTCTTGTATCACCTGAGTAGTATATAGTAAAGTACTGTGTCAGGCTCTCAGTGCTTCTCATTGTTATCCCATGTGCACAAACAAGTGAATTCAGTCAAACCGAGAACGCTGAAGGAGAAGAAGAAGTCAAATCAGATCTGACGCCAGTTGTTCAAGATAATCACCCGTACAAACGGACACTTTCCCCACTTCCCTCTTTCGCTTTTTTGTGTTGTGGTTGCTGTTGTTGTTGTTGTTGTTGTTGTTGTTGTTGCTGTTGTTGATGTTGTTGTTGTTGTTGTTGTTGTTATTGTTGTTGGTGTTGTTAGTGTTGTTGTTGTTGCTGTTGCAGTTATGTTACTTTGGGTGGGGGAACTGAGGTGTTAATTATAATAAGATTGTCCAAGAGGACCACTTGTCTTGAATAATCATCTGTGAGACCACGTGATGAAATCAGGCGCTCGTCAAAATAATAAAATCAATGAAACAGGCAGTTTTCCGTTATTTGGACTTTTTTTTTCTGAATACTTTTTGCGTCCAGTTTTAAAAAAAAAGCATTTCTGTGTGAATTTTTATCGAAAAAACGATGATCACGGGCACTAAAAAGTAAATTTGCAGTTTCTAAAAACACTACAGTTTTGTAAACCAATAAACTTTTGCTGCCATTTTCTCGCTATATGTGTCTCTGATACCAGGCGACCGTCACGCCATTTAGTGTTAAATATCTTGACGTCTATTCTACATAAATGAGTATTCTTTTAAAGCATCAAATGCAAGATATATAAACAAACTTTCAAACGACACCAATAACTCTGTATGCCGAGAAATTTATTCCAGCGCGTCTTGACAAATTTTTTTCGGCACCAACGGGTGGCCGTCTTGGACAATTTTGGCGTACCTCACTGGGGCTGGGGGGGGGGGACTCAACAACCAGACAGTTACTGGTGAAGCCTTCAGCCAATCCTGGGTCGTGATACACACAACCACCTACCGCCAAGCCGGCTCCTCGCCTGGACACTCTCATACATTTTGTTTGTGGAGAATTAGAGTAAAAAGAAAAAGAAAGAAAAAAAAAAAAGAAAGAAAAATATAAAGACAACAATTATAAAATGTGTAAAATATTTTCAAAGTTTTAATAT
>NW_004798171.1:75720-77712 GCF_000002075.1 Aplysia californica
TATATATAAAACCCGAAAGCAAAAGCAAAGACAAAACAAAACAGAAACAAAGCAAAAACAAAAACAACAAAAAGAAAAACATCTTGAAGAAAAGTCTCCCATCAACGCTAAGTGGCTGGGCGTGCGTTGACATCATTTAGTACAACGGCTGTCTTTGCTAATCCACACACCACAGTTTATGAAGCCCACCTGAACCCAGACGATAATCGGAGGACTTCAGGTACACTGCAGCAATCCTGTTTTGTTTTTGTTTTTTTGTGTTTGTTTTTGTCACCAGTTTCTTAGTGTTTGTAAGTGTTTTCGGGCTCTGGGACTCGCAACCGTAAGGTCCTGGATGGAGTTGAATCGCGTTTGGGTCCGAGCTTGTGTCCTTAGGAAACGCACTTTACACGAATTTGCCTCACTTCGTGGGAATGGGATCCTGGCTATAGACAGCGAAAAATCGTGTCAGTCTGTTCGTGTTTGAGCGTTTACAATCTGTAACTTGCACTGTATGCTTCCCGGGAGGCCGAGATTGTTTCAGAATGTTCTTGGGTCTGCTGGGGTATTAGGTGTTGTAAAGCACATAGAGCATACAGTAGAACGTGGATATGCACTATATAAACGCACTTATTATAGCCAATTTTATCAGTATTATTATTAAGTATTGTCTTTCCCGTTCATATACTTTTGCTTTTTCCACATACTTACTTTACTCAACTTTATCCGTCCTCTTGTACCACCAGGGCGTCGAGGAGAGAAAGAGCTCCCTGTCTCTAGCAAGTTTGATGGATATTGTGTGTTCTCAGGGTATCCTTCACACCCTGGATCCATGTCTTTCTTGGTCTTCCTCTTGCCTTGTACCCTGACACTTTTCTGTAGTAGGATTTACTGGCAAGCTGGTGAGGTACTACACGTGTGAGATGTCAGAAAACCACCTAATTGTTTGCCTTCGGATGTAGTGGAGGACAGGTGTTGTTTCCATCATTTCTCTGATCTTGTTGTTTCTCTGACCATGTCACGTCTGGTTTTGTTGACTACTCTCCTTAGACATCTCATCTTGCAGGTTGTTGTCTTACGTTCCAGACTTTTTGTCAGGGTCCACATACAGCAGCTACAAACAAGGAGACTATGTCACGGTTTTTAAGACTAAAATCCACTTTCGATAGAACAGAGACAAGAGGACCAAAAGGGAATAATCCGCTCACCAAGATTTTACAAGTGAAAATAAATAAAAGAATAAATGAAAGAAGGAAAGGAAGAAAGAACGAAAGAAAGAAAGGATAAAAAAAGAAAGAAAGACAAAATGAGAAATATCAGGACAATGCGGCTTGTTTGAGAACAGCGAGCAAAGGGATGGAAGGAGAACCATGATCGTTGATGCTGTCCCACGTAGATCTGGCACCTGATGATGATGATGATGATGATGATGATGATGATGATGATGATGATGATGATGATGATGATGATGATGATGATGATGATGATGATGAAGATGGCACATGAAAAGCTAGCCGATGTTGCGTTACTTCGAGCTCAACTGTCTAGAGTTCGAGCTTCGGAAAGGACGAGACATTGTGTACTGTGGAAAGACTGTTGGTAGAAAGCTGAAAAATTTGTCTTTTTCACTCACCTTTGTGTGAGAGAAAACTCGTGGGGCGAGCGGACAGCAGGAGATCTTCAGAGGAAGAACACCTCCCTGAAGCTAGTGTTTCGGCCCTAACTTCCAGACATTCTACGGGACCACTCTCAGGTCATGACTCCTGAGTGCTCTCCTGTTGTTTCTGTTTGTTTGTTTCTGTTTTCTTTGCGCTGATCGGGGGACGTACCCTCGAGGTTTTGAGATATATCCGGGTAATACCCATTATACAGTCAAATCTGCTCTGACAACCACCTGTCCAAGACAATCACCTGTATAAGCGACCACTTCTCACTTCACCCCTTGCGTTTGATCTATACTATAATGTCAATGCACAAGAGAGTCACCTGTACAAGCAACCACTTTTCACCCCC
>NW_004798171.1:79747-84151 GCF_000002075.1 Aplysia californica
AGAGAGAGAGAGAGAGAGAGAGAGAGAGAGAGAGCAACACGACATAACAACGAGTGTCAATGTCAAGCTTTTGTTACGAGATGGCTTGCGATAGAATGTGCCACGGCATGCTGGAATCAGACGCTCGTCAGTTTGTAGGCATGTCGCTACCTTCGAATTATGAAACATTTCTATCTGCAATTTTTGGCCCGTTTTGAGTTACTTTTAAGTCCATGGGGTCAGAAACCAAAGTATGTTCTATCTGCTCTATTAAAATAACAAGATTATTCAAGTCGTTGCCAAGATAGTCAAAAGAACTGCAATCGAAAAAGCGAGACATGTTGTGAAACTCAATATTTTTAACGTCAAGTTTGTCAAAACTAGGCACTGAGTCGATAGAACTTTGTATTTCTTGGATAGCGATATGGAATTATTGGCATAATCTTTAGAATTGTCCTTTCGTTCTGCGTTATATAAGAAACTGACATTCTCATCTATCTTAAATTGAACTCACGATACTCTCGATTAAAGAAGGAAATCGCCTGGTGTCAAAGGAAAATTTAATGAGAAAATGGTCACCAAAAGTTAAAGACTATCAAAGTTTGAATGTTCTTGGAATAAACGAGATGTATATATATTCTTTTTTATCAACTTTTTTTCCAGTAAAAATTCACATTGAAATGTCTTTTGAAATGGACATAAAAGGTGAAAAATAGAAAAAAGAAAATAGGAATAAAAATAAATTTTAAAAAAAAGAAAAAATTGTTTTTCTAGAATTTGCCAACATGCGGAAATATGCCGGCTTCTTTGATTCCATTATTTTTACGAGCGCCTGATTTCACCACGTTGCCACAGATATAAGTGGAGAATGACTGAACTTGAAGCGTTAGGCAGGCAATCGAAGTAGTGATAAATGTAGGAAAGGGAGAACACAAGGCGGTGGGGTGAGAAGGTACAAGAAAAAATGAGAGGGGGCGAAGGGAGAAAGGGGTGGGTAGAATAAAAAAAAATGTGTGTGTGTGTGTGGAGTGGGTGTGTAAAGGGGAGGGAGTAAAAAAAGGAGTGGGGAGGAGGTGTGGGGAGATGAATAAGAAGGGGGAGGGGTGGGAAAGGTGGGAAGAAGAAAAAATAAGAAAGATGGGGGGGAGGGGGGGAGAAGGACGGGATAGAGAAAAAAGAAGGTGTTGGGGCGAGTTGAGATTAGACAAGCACTAGGAAAAGAGGGTGGCCGTTACAAAAAGCTAGATCCCACCCTTGTCAAGTGTCACGTGTCATGGGAACAGGTGGCGATGTGTCCGTCAGCCACGAGACTCTTCATTATTCTGGCATGGCTGGTGACACACCCATTGAACGTTGGTGTTTTAACGCCCCCATTGACACAGTTTAGATCATTTAGTAGGTGGGCTCCCCACCCTCTCTGTCAGGGCCAACCGGGGCTGATAGGGATACAACATGCTTGCAGAAAGTCCGAGATACTTTATACAATTTTTATCTCCACTCGGGAATTAAACTCGGGTCTCACACTGCTACACCATAGACGTTGGTCTACAGAGTTCAAATCTTTATCAAATAAGGAATTTGGTTTTAGTTTTCCAGTTTTTCGTGAAATTGTACTTTGACTGGCCGCGTCGGTCTGGTGCTCTGTTGAAGCTATGGATTTATGTCGTCGCTCAGCTGTCCTATGCTCAGTTATAAATAAATAATCATCATCATCTGGTGCCTTGCCGACTGGCGTGGGCGATCATGGACCTCCGCTTCACTCTGTCTTGCGTTGCAGCAATGGTGTCTGTTCTTGCTGCTCCTAGCCATGTTGTCATCTTGTCCAGTATCTTTTCCCTCTGTCTGCCTCTGCCTCTCTTTCCATCAAACTTGCCTGTTGTTACAATATTCTCCAATTTTCCTTTCCGCATTGTATGTCCTAAGAAAGTTGCCTGTCTCTAGATAAATAATACAAACATTTAAAGGTCTCTGTGGGGGCTCTCGTGGCCTGGAGGTTAACGTGTTCGCCTCTCATTCAACGGTTACGGGTTCGAATCCGGGTAGCGACGGAAAAATCTTTTCTAAACTTGTCTACTTTCACCTCTTTTCCTGCTCTCTAGCAATGTTCTGTCGTCTGCTTTTGTCTCCACTTTCTGCCCTCACCCCCTCACCTCCTTTGCCCCTTCCTCTGGGCTCCTGACTCTTTCTGCAGCCTTTCTACTGCTACTCCTTGGCTCCTTCTTACTGCTGCTTTTCAGCCAAACCCCTGAGCTTCTAGTAGGAAAGATCTACACTTACTTCTCGGACAAGGGTTAAAAATCTCGGAGGTCCCGTGTGCACATTGAGCACGTTAAAGATCCCTTGGTAGTCTAAAATCGATAAGAGTAGGCTTCGGCCACCAACTGGGCAAAATTCAAAATTTCCTACCCACTGAAAATGTTTGGCGTGTGCCGCGCGCTCATATGACCTTATGCAGTAACGAGCGCCGTAAGAGACTTCCCCAAAAAAAAGTCTATAATTTTTTTTCCCAGGAGAGAGGGAAAAATATATAATTCTTATAGCGGTTGTACATGAACCTTCATAAGGTATCTTTTCTTACCCTCTTCAGACTGGTAACATTGATAAAATATTTCTCAAACACACGTAACTGATATCATAGACTAAGAAAATAGTTTCGTTTTCAAAATTGTTGGCTTATTGCATCTGAACAGCTGACCGACGATATGTAAAAATAATATATTTAAAAAAGCAAAACAATAAAAACCACAAAAAAATCCCTCCCAAAAACAAAAACGAAAATGAAAACCCTCATTATTGTCCTTCTCATTGTTAAGGAAGTGGACGTCTCTTCCATTATCCTTTCCTTCAAGCCGGCGACAGCAAAACCATAACGCAAAAACATTCACTCTAATTCGCGGCTAACCAAAAGAAAGAACCTTCAGAATTTACTTCTCATCCCGGGTTGTCTGTATAAAAAAAAAAAGCAAAAAACAAAAACAAACGAACAAAAAAAGACTTGGCGCAACAACAACTCGTAAAAAAGCAAAATTAATAACAAAGGACAGACTTTTTTCACATACTATATCATGTACACATCTGTCTCTATTTCCCTCTCTCTGTCTCTGTTACTCTGTTTCTTTCTTTGTATATATTTATATATGTATCGCTCTCGGTAGCTTTTTAAAGCGGTTACTGTTGCTGCGTGCGCTGAAGAAAACGACTCAAGTGAAAAGAGAAACATTCCTTTGGTGTCGGAAACCTCATTAAGCAAAACCAGCGAGAGATCCACTTCTGAAGATGTTTATCTGGTCACGAGTTGGCAAACGTCACTTCTTGACCACGCCCCTCCCTCACGGCGGGAGATATCGCGAGAGAGCCAGGGAGAGACTGGGGTTACCGGGGGGAAAAAGGTGTTTGTGTTGTGTTTTACACTCTTTTCAAGGACACGTGGGTTATTCGACAGGCGGCGTCTTAACTAACACATGATGAGAATTAGGAAATAAGATGGATATTCGGAATATTTTTGTTTTATTTGGACAAAGGAAAAAGCGTGTTATGAGGACATGGTTTTTGGTTTTAGTTTTACTGACACACACTTGCGCGCACGCACCCACACAAACACACACACACACACACACACACACACACACACACACACACATACACACACACTCACACATACATACACACATACAACAGAGAGAGAGAGAGAGAGAGAGAGAGAGAGAGAGGGAGGGAGGGACAGAGACCGAGAGACAGAGAGACTGAGAGAGAGAGAGAGAGGGAGAGAGAGAGAGAGAGAGAGAGAGAGAGAGAGAGGGAGAGAGAGAGAGAGAGAGAGAGAGAGAGAGAGAGAGACTATAATATTATGAACACCTCTCGCTTTCCAAGAACAGAAATCGATAATAATATCATTAAAACACGTTTTAGAACGAATCGATGATGATCAAAGAAACAAAAAATTATACATCATTAGCAGACTCGTCTTACTCAACCTGTATCGTGCTCTAACTACCACTTTGCGGGGAAAATGTCATCTTGATACTGATTGTGTTTTGAGTGCCCTTAAAAACTGCAAATTTTCCCTTTTTTGTGCTTTTGATCAAAGTTTCTCAGTAAAAATCTCAAAGAGAAAAGTAATTTTAAAAGTGCATAAAAGGTGTTCAAATAAATAAATAAATAAATAAGTAAATACAAAAATAAATCGATAAATGGATAAAGAAATAAATAGATGACTACTAAACACATGCACACATACTCTCGAGATCTCACATACACACTCAGCATAATATGTTTACACTCACAAGTAGAGACCCACAGAGACACTGATGTGAAAAGTGATTAGGCTCTCGGACTCGCAACCGTAAGGTCGTGGGTTCGATTCCCGTCAGGGGCCCGACGTTGTGTCCTTGGGAAAGGCACTTTGCACAAATTTTCCTCACTTCA
>NW_004798171.1:84410-85907 GCF_000002075.1 Aplysia californica
TTTTTATTATTATTATTATTATTATTATTATTATTATTATTATTATTATTATTATGTAAATGAACAATTTAATTGGGTCCGTTTCTCTATTTTGTCATAGGTGGAGATGGGCGAGTATTTTGCGTAGATTTCCGTTTTCTATAACGATAAAGAAATTACGACCTTTGTTCCTATGTTTGTCTGTGCCCAGCTCTAAATTTTAATGTTTATCTGCCAAAAATGTGATCAGGTTGTTTTTTTCTCCTTTTTAAAAAGAAGATTTAAATCTAGATCTACTGAATTTTTTTTTTTCAAGAATAACTGAATGTTTTGTGCGGGTTGTTCTCTGTTTCTTACTATATTATCACCCAATGTAATAACATACTTTGAGAATACCCCTCCCGCTCCCCCCCCCTTTCTGATAAAATGGGTTTTTTTTATGTGACCTCATATTTGGCGGACTTTCTTTCAGAACTGGGCACCGAAGATATACTATTATTTACTCCGATTTTGAAAACAACGGCGAGGCTTGTCTCACAAACAGAAGTATACTTACATTATCATACACACGTCAATAATCTTTATTTTTTAAACACAATTTGGACACAATTTAAATCACTTGGAAGGGAAGTTCGATGCCCTTGAAAGGTACAGCCCGGGCTGAGAGGGAAACACTATTCTATCCAAAAGGCCGAGATACTCGGTAAGATAACTTCTCCCTACACGGGAATCGAGCTCAAGTCGCCTGTACGTGTGCCACGTCGAAGCGCCTAATAGACACACATCAGACACTTTCAAGCAAATGAAGAGTGGGTTCGGTGTTGACAGAGACAAAATTGATATAGGTAATAATATTCCAAAACAATAGGTTATGACAGTTTGCTTACACTTTCACAATAAGCATCGAATTGATCACTCCTCGCCTGCAAGCCATCAGAATACCCCGTTATCATTTTGGCAAATCAGCGGTTCTCGGTAACAAAAGGGACAAAGGAAGATTATCATAAACGATAATTATGACATCGAGGATATTAATAGCCTGGTTCGCGACCACTGCTGCTTAGTTAGCCTGTCAAAAATCGCAAGCCGTTGCCACAACCACGGGCTAAAAAAGAAAAGGCGGGAGAAATGGGTGGTGAAAGAGATAAAAGCGCGAATACCAGATAACAAAAAAATACCCGCCAAGCTATAAATAAAACCCGGAACGAACAGTAAAACTGGCTCCCAAAACAGCAGCGTACGCCTGGACTCTCATCTAAGGTTAAGCACATCAGTAAGCCGACCGGACTAATTTGATAGCTGGATTCTTTGGTGTGACATGGGACATACAACTCATTAAATTTGATTTAGTTATCGGAGGGTTAAAGGTAGATAGCTCGACGGCGTGCGGCGATAATTCCGTGATGAGTTAAGGGGTTAACCCTGTAGTCGCAAGATTTATAGCAGCAGCGAGAAGCTGCTACGAGATGGTGATTCTATATACCTCATCCCTCCCCCCTCCCCTCCCCTCCCATCCCC
>NW_004798171.1:86137-88011 GCF_000002075.1 Aplysia californica
TATCTCCCCCCGTCTCCATATTATTTTCCCTCTTTTTTTCTTCCACATTCCCACGTTTCTTATACATGTATTTATCATCCGCTATCCCCATCGTTTTCATGTTTCTTTTTTTTCAACGCTCTGCAGTAGTCCTAAAAGATAAAATAGTAATAATAGATAAACAAACAGCATTTGCATACGGCAGATTTCCGCCCGACAGCAAGCTCTGTGCACTTTACAGTCTGTATTATTACCCCAGTCTGATAGCATTCTGAAACAATCTCAACTTTCTTGGAAGCTTACAGTGCAAGCAGCCATTTGACCGGGCTAAACCACTTACATAGTGACAAGATCTTTCGCTGTACCCATTCCCACCTCGGTGAAGTTTATAAAATTCGTGTCAAGCACCTTTCCCAAGGACACAACGCCAGGCGTAAGTCTCAAACCCCTTAACTCACAGCCTCTCGACGTTGAGTCCGGTAGCCTAAGAAGGGGTGCCTATTGGGGGATGGGGGTCGGGTTGGTCGGGTCGGTTTGTTAACCAGATTGAGGGCACAAAGCGGTTATCGTGGAACAAGCCGATCGCACCCGACTGGTCTCCTAAAAAACAAACGCGTTTGTTTTCAAGCGACAAGTCGTGCGATCGACACTACCCGACCTAACCCGACCTGACCCCATCCACAATGGCCACGGTATAACCACAAAACTATTTATTCACATTGTTTCCTTTAAGTTGTTTTTATTTTAAACTAATAATTAAATAAGACTTGTTTTAAACAGGACTGGGATGCTGGTAACATTGGTTCGAATCCCTAGGGTTGTTTTTTAAATTCATGGTTTTTTTTTGGTAGACTTTCAAGGTTCTCTGCCTTATTGCTCTTCCTACCAACCGTTAAATAGAAGGTCTTATCTTACTGATTGGGGTTAGGGGTCGGATGACGGGGCTTCAACTGTTGAACGTACGCCATACGGAAATGTACTTTAATTTATCAGCACAGCCACCAAAATGACACACAGCTTAGTACAGACGAAATAATTGTGTAGGACGGCTCCACCCAACTGCTGTCGACGAGAACAGTGGTGCAGTGGTTGTCTTATACAGGTGGACGTCATAGACAGTGCTATTTTGATATAAAGTAATGCAAACGTGGGACGCTCACTGATAAAAACAATCAGGAAGCGACAAATGCAAGTTTTTAGGACACCTGATGAATAGACATAAGGGTCTTGAACATCTAGATCTAGCTCTCACTGGCAAAATTGAAGGTAAACGAGGCAGTGATAGACCCAGAGCAACCTACTTGGGGAACCTGAACAAGTGGGTGACAAGGAAAGATCAGGGAAATGTGGCTATTTTAAGAGCATACCGGGCAAGGGAATGAATGGAGAACCGTGATCGGTGATGAATGCAAACGGAGCATTGGAGAATATTGTAACAAAAGGCAGGTATGTTGGCAAAAGGGGCAGAGGCAGACAAAGGGAAAGGATACTGGACAAGTTGACAAAATGATTGGAAACAGCAAAAACGACAGACATCATCGCTGCATGCAACGCAAGACATAGTAAAGTGAAGGTCCATGATCGCCCACGCCAGTCGTCAAGGCACCGGATGGTGATGAATGCAAACAGTGAGGGGGAGAGTAGGAAGTGGTCGTTTGTGCGGGTGATTGTCTTGGGCAGGTGGTCGTTTAAGCATGTTTGACTGTCTTTTTCATCGTAGAAAGCAAGACCTCTATTTTTGTTGTTGTAGACAAATGCAATCACACATTGACTTGTATTTTCTCTCCCGAAAACTGTTATCTCAATTTAAAGATCTATTATTCTCTCCCTGTGTATCGTTTTCTCTCTCTCTCTCTCTCTCTCTCTCTCTCTCTCTCTCTCTCTCTCTCTCTCTG
>NW_004798171.1:89318-90521 GCF_000002075.1 Aplysia californica
CAACATACTTAGGGAACCTAAACAAATGGGTAACAGGAAAAGATCAGGGAAACGTAGCTTTTTTGAGAGCATCCGAGGAAAGGAATGAATGGAAAAGCACGATCGTCGATGTCTGTCGCAGATCTGGCACTGGATGATGATGATGATCCGAGAAGACTAGTTGTAGATCTTTTTTACCAAAAGGTCATAGGTGTGACTGAAAGACAGCTGTAAGAAAGAGCCAAGGAGTAACAGTAGAAAGGCTACAGAAAGAGTCAGGAGGTCAGAGGAGGGGGCAAAGGAGGTGAGACGGTGGGGGCAGAAAGTGGAGACGAAAGCAGACGACAGAACGTTGATAGAGAGCTGGAAGAGATGTGAAAGGAGACAATTTTTAGAGAAGAAAATGTTCCGTCGCCATCCGGATTTGAACCCTTGACCTATTGAATGAGAGGCCCGTTTGTCCGTTTGTGTGTGTATATTTGGATTGACTTGCGTTCAGAAACATGTGGGGGAGAGGACAGGGGGGGGGGGGACTTTCGTACTTAGTTTTTAAAAGTTTTTTGGGGGGCTTTTTGAATTTACTGTTTTTTGTTTTTGTTTTTGAATTTGATTTTGTTGCCTTTAAGTAGTTCTGTAAAGAATGATTTATTTAGGCCTACTTATTCAATTTCTGGCATTGGTGCAGCGATTAGCAGCTGTGCCGTCGTATACAAAAGACCTCGTGGAACCAGGAAAAAGTCACGGAAATGGATGTACAGAAAAGTGGGAAGACATGTTGTGACTTCGAGCGACTAGCCAATTATAGGGAAAGGTGGAAAGTGTCTGTTCGTGGCCTCTATCCTCATTCATTGTGAGAAAGGCAATGATGATGATTCTGATTGTACCTTTCGGTGGTCTCTTTCTATCAATCCGTCGTTTTCCTGGTCTTTACTTTGCCTTGAAGTCATCGAATGTCATAAATAATATAGTAAGCTTTTGAGGATGGCTCTGGCCGCATTAATTTCAAATAGTATCCTAAAATGCTTCCTTAATTATATGAATTAGCAAGTAAAATTAACATTTAAACAATGAAAAAGAACATACATGGATTCAAACTTGCTTTGTTGGATATATCCAAGCAAAAACATGGGGAAGCATGATAAATATAATATGTATTCAACAATGCTAAATAAGGCAATGCATTTATTTAGAAAATACCTCTATTCGAAAGAGGTAAAGTAAAAT
>NW_004798171.1:102995-116171 GCF_000002075.1 Aplysia californica
CATATATTTTACACCTCTATCTACACAATTTAAGAAAATGTAGGAGGCCGGCTGCTTTTACTCCGATCTCGTCCCTCAGGGGTCAACACGGACTGAGAGTAGAGGGATACAACATCTCAGCAGACAGGCGGAGATACAGTCCTATCTGCTCTAATGGCCTCCTGTTTAAGGTAATCACCTGTAAAAACAACCGCCTATCATTTACTCTGATGGTTTTAAAAGATTATAATAATAATGAAGATGATGATGATGATGATGATGATGATGATGATGATGATGATGATGATGATGATGATGATGATGATGATGATGATGATGATGATGATGATATTATTATCATTTATAATATAAATAATAATAATGGTAATAATAATAATCATAACAATAATATTAATATTAATAATAATAATGATATTAATAATAATAATAATAATAATAATAATAATAATAATAATAATAATAATAATAATATCAATTACGATAATAATAATAATAAATTAATAATAATAATTTTTTTTAAAATAATAAATATTAATGATAATAATGATAATGACAGATATAATAGATATCTTTTGTATAGCTCAAACTCCAGCTCAATGCACTTTACAATCCAATATTACTACCCCAGCAGACCTGCACTGATAGTATTCTGAAACAATCTGAACAACCAGGAAGCATGCAATGTAAGCTGGCATTTTATAAGCTCTAAAACACTAACATACTGACAAGATGTATCTCTCGCTGTCTATGGCCGGGTACCCATTCCCATCTGAGTGAAGTCAGGAAAATTCGTGTAAAGGACATTTCTCAAGGACACAACGTCGGGACTGAGGTTGAAACCCCAATACACGCAACCTTACGACTGCATGTCCTGTAGCCTGACAACTAGACTACCTACGCCGTTTTTACTATCATGTGACATTTTAATGTCATTGTGTAAGACAGCCACACTTTTCTCCTCGACGATTGATTGATGAGTATCTTTTTCAGTTTGGATTGTACTCGATGAACATTCCCCCAACATGGGAATCGAACTCGATCTGGCTCTTCTGTAAAATGTGTCTGCTTAATGTGAGGCTGGCCATTGGCCTTAGCACTATATAAAACACATAGCTACTTACTTTTGAATGACCTATTGCTGGCAAAGAACTCGAAGACATGTCCGTTAACTAAAGCTGTTCTCTCTAAACTGTAGATATGGTTTGTGTTTGTGTGTGTGTGTGTGTGTGTGTGTGTGTGTGTGTGTGTGTGTGTGTATTTGTGTGTGTTAGTGAGTGTGTGCTTTTATGTGTTTGCCTGTGTGTGTTTATGTGTGCGGGTGCGTGTTTGTGTGTTTGTATGTGTTTGCATGTGTACTTGTATCTGTTTGTGTGTGTGTGTCTGTTTGAGTGTGTGTGTTTGTGTGTAGTAGATTGTCAAAGCCGCAACAACGTCGTCAAATATAGACCGATTGTAATCAAAATGTGTATCAATTAACCTGTCAGTGGCTTTATTTTTTGCAACGATTATCGTCATCAGTGTTATCCACGTTCCCTCCGTTATTGTGACCAACGCCAATATCCACACTCTAAGACGCTTGGGTGGTTCGCGGGTGCTCTGGTGTGGTTTACTCCTACTTTACTATCAAACAGTTATCGTCCTAATCTCTCCCCCTCCTCTTCTTTTTATGTTACTCTTTACTTATAGTCTTTAGTAACAGTTCCAACGTTCGGCACTTTTATGACATTATGCTGTTGCGAGCGCTGTAAAACTCGTACTTAAACAAAATAAGACGTACAGTCTCACTGGCAAATCTATCACTAAATCGTAAACCCACGAGTTAAGGCATATAGACTCAATACAAAATAGAAAACTTTCTCATTCAAAGTCGCCGTGTCGGAATTCGTGGCGATATCCTCACTCTACTCTTCTGTATCTGGCTTTCTCTCCTCCTTTCTCTGAGCCTGAATACCCATAATCCTCGCAACAGAGACAAGTGACAAAGTCAAGGAGTGAATTTCTTCTATTCCCCCCACACTGGATTAACAGATTCATCCCCCGTGTTTTGTCTCCCGTCGCGTCGTTGTAAACTGAGACCGTGGTCCCCTTCCTGTCTTCATAGAACCGGGAGAGATAACAAACTGGGCATAAAGACGGAATGTCCCTTTGACGCAACAAACAAATACAATACAGACGAATTAAAGCAAATCAAACAAAACAAAACCACTGTCTGTATTCTTATGTGTGATTTAGTCGTTATGAATATATATATATATATATATATATATATATATATATATATATATATATATATATATATATATATATATATATTCCATATATGTTTTCTCCTCTTTTAATGTCAAGGAGTGGGGGGGGGGGGGGGGTTACTGTAGGATGTCGAAATTGCTGTGGTTGCTGTTTGCATTTATTATTCAATTTTATATTGATTATCAGTGAATCCAAATAACACAACAATCTAACAACACCGTTGGTCGTTTTACAGACCTATCCACAGTAGAAGTCAGTGGCGTCGGTGGCCTAGTTGTGAAGCTACCGTGAGATTGCGGGTTCGGGGGTTCGAGCCTCAGCCTGGCCCGACGTTGTGTCCTTAGGAAAAGCACTTTACTCGAATTTCTCACTTGGCTAGGTCCTTTCGGAAATGGACGTTAAACTCGGAGGTGCCGCTTCTTTTACAACCTAACCGTGTTGACAGGGGCGTTAAATCTATACCATTTCACCATTTTTCACAGTAGAAATCAAGACGTTTCCTTGGGAAGAATATGTATCGAGTGCAGTTAAAATATTTGAAGGCAACTCCAGCTAGCCATTGTCGAGTAGAAAAATTGTTGTTTTAGTCAGGTAGATGTCTTGGAGAGTCATTATTATATATATATTTTTTTAAAAACATACAGGAGGGGGGGGGGATAGGAAGGGGTCGTTTGAACAGGCGATTCTCTTGGAAAGATGGCCGCAGTAGCAGATTTAGTTTTAGTAAGAGTTTTACTGCACTTGCAACACAAAAGGTTATATAAGTGCCGAAGATTAGAGCAGGTTCCATTGCTTTTTGGTCTTTTTCCTGGGACATTGTGCTCCTCTCAGTTCAAGTGGACCTTGACAGATATTTAAGACCAAAGCCCGCCTCCAATATGATCTTAATTGCGTTTATTGATGGGGGCTTGAAAAATCTGCATTATTATTTCCCCTACTCAACCCCCCCCCCCCCCCCAAACACACACACAAACAAACACAAACTTATCGAGTAAATAGAATAGAAAACCATACGATGCTAAACAAAATAAAACAACAACAACAAGAGCAACAAACGAATAAACAATACAACAAAAAGAACATACCCCCCGCTCCCGGAAAAAATCGCTTTCTAGTTCTATTCTGCTTTTGTGAAATGAAAGCAGCAGGTGTCTCAAAAGACACTTGGCATCCTATGTACTTTTTCTGAAGTCTGTGCCTTTCCTAAAATGGCGTCTCTTCCTTTCACACGTGTGTGTTAGCGACCTTCTGTGCAGCTGCTGGAAACGACTCACTTATAGAGGCATTAGCGAAGTCTTACAGTATGAAATGTTATCTTACAGTAATAAACTTCTCGTTTTATGTTCACAGTAAATAAAGTAATCGTCACTGCGATCTAATTAACCGAGTTTTACGTTACTTCTGAAGGTTTAAAGGATGGTGATGGATACCCGTGTACGCCTATTGTCTTCCTTGCTTCTCGTCTGCATTACATTGCTAGATCTCAAGGGTAGCCGGCAGCTGGTTTCTTTTATTACTGACACTGTCACTGGCACTTGTGTGCCACTTTCCTGCCGGAGACCCACTTGGGCGGTCTTTTTATGGGTCTGTCGAGTGAAGCGCGAGGGTCCTATAATTTTGTACTTTTTTTTCTTGAGCTTTTTTAGTTTTTTTTATCGTGTGTGTGTGGGTGGGGGGGGGGGGGTTATAGCAAGATTGTTATGGCACTTGCAACTCAACTCGGGGTCTATCAGTGCCGAAGATTAGAGTTCTTACTTAAGAAAGGATTACAGGTTTTACTGTAGAGTATGAAAAGAAGAAGGAAAGGTAATAATGACGATAAAGGTTTAACAGGAATGAAGAAGCAATGATCACACCAGATTGCCTGTCAGCCACCCACATTATGTCTCAGTAAAGGAAAAACTTCTTATTGGGGGGGGGGGGGGGGGTAAGTGTTTCACGGCGTTCGCAGCTGCATAAAGTCATATGAGCGCGTGGGACCCGTTAAACACAATTTATTTTGTTGGTAGGAAATTTTGAATTTTGCCCGGTTGGCCGTCGAAGCCTACTTGTATCGATTTTGGACCACAAAAGGGATCTTTAACGTGCGCAATTTGCACACAAAAACTCCGAGAGTTTTCTCCACTATCTGAGAAGGCTACCTGTAGATCTTACCTACCAGAAGATCAGGGGTGTGGTTGAAAGACAGCGGTAAGAAGGGACGAAGGAGAAGCAGTAGAAAGGCTGCAGAAGGAGTCAGGAGCCTAGAGCAGAGAGCATAGGAGGTCAGAACGTGGAGACAAAAGCAAATGACAGAACATTGTAAGAGAGCAGGAAATATTATTAAAGGAGAAAACTTTAGAGAAGAAAAGTGTCCGTCGCTATCCGGATTCGAATCCGGGACCTTTAAATGAGAGGTGAACACATTAACCTCAAGACCACTACAAGAGCTCCCGAAAAACTCCTCCATAAAGAAAGGATCAATTAGTACACGTGAAAGGCTTTGTGTGTTCGTTTCTTTGAGTAAAGAGAAGCGAACTGAAACGATTTTTTTGTCATTTTGTGCTGGGAAAAAGTAAGACATACAAACAGAAGCAACAGAGGGAAAAAAGAGGTAGGACCTACAAGTGGCGCCCTCCAACAACCCATCCAAAACCTAAGGCCGCTTGTTTTTCACTCCACAACATTCTGACATTTGTCAAGCTCCTTTCAGATATCTATAAAGACTAACCATTTCCATTATCGACAATAATGTATTATTATTATTTTTATCTTTGCTTTATTTTATTCATTTACTTATTTAGTTATTATTAGTTGTTTTTTAAATTGTGTGTGTGTGGGGGGGGGGGGGGGGGAGGAAGGGGGGGTCCTATAGGGTTTTTTCCCCGAGTGATATATTGTATTGATTTGAACGTCAGTAAACATGATTTAGATCAATTGAGACACACGTAGGTCCTTCTAACTTTTCACTCTCAAGGGCTCAAAGAGATCATCTGCAGAAACATTGCGGTCGGAAAGGCAACACACACCTTGCCCACGTCCATTATAAAACATCTTCACCCCGCTGCTGGAATCAAACTTGTGTCTTCTGCGAGCCACTGTAAAAATCGAAAACATAACACCATAGAGCCCTGGGCTACCGAACCACTGGTCGCCAGCGCATATTTTTAAAATCATAAAGGCTTCCGGGTTATTCTAAATAAAGTACAATACCCTGCGGAGACAAATATTTGTTGAGTCCATAAATAATTTAACACAGATTTTATACTTTCCTTTGTACGAAAGACGTGATTGAACATGTTCTTTATGAATAATTTGCATAGCGTTCAAAATGCATAATTTCCGAAACTGACATACACAATTTAATGAATTTCTTTTATCTTCCAGTATTGTTTTCTTTTCTGGGAAATATTGTGTTTACAAAACAGAATGACAATCTTCTAAAAATGATGCGGGATTCAATTTGAATTATTTGCATTCAAAACGATGGCTTCAAACGTTGATTTTTTTTCTTTTTAAAATTCAAACGGCTTGACAGTTTTCCAAATTTCCAGTAAAGAAAAAAAACCCCGAAGGCAGGGCGGAAGACAGGCGCCAAAACCTCCTGGCCAGGCCCGGGCCAAATTGTGAGGCGGTGGGGAGGACGGGGCAGGCGGAGTAAATCAGAGAGAAGACCTTCCCTCACGCCAGCCCAGACGCTCGGGTATGTAAAACGTTCATATTATGTCACCACACTAGGGGCGAAAGTTTGACGAATCACCGGACAGGTTCAGATTTCTAAGGCGGCTGCACAGCGAGGGAGCCAGCCGGTGTCGCGGGAAGGGATGGTTCCGGATGAAGAGGTCCCCGGGACCCTTTTCATCTCCGCCCAGACGCTGCGGAGAGGTTCGGATTCCGGAGTAGGACGACGATCGCGAAGTGTCTACAATCAAACCTGTTCTAATGACCTGATGAATTGGTGAAATGGTATGGGTTTAACTCCCCCTATCAACACTGTTATGTTATTTTAGAGGCGGGACCTTCAAGTTTAACGTCCATCTCCGAAAAGACCGTGCCAAGTGGGAAATTCGTGTTAAGTGCTTTTCCAAGGACACAACGTCAGACCGAGCTGAGGCTCGAACCCCCGAACCCGAATTCTCTTTATTACGAGTTTGGTAGCCTAACCACAAGGCCCCTCTAATTACCTGCTCTAACAGCCTCTTCTAAAGGCCGTCTACCAAAGGTCATCACCTAAACAAATTACTTTACATCCCTCACTTGTGTCTTTTCATATCATAATGCCATTGTCTAAGATGACGTCCACCTGGTTAAGACGAAAACGTTTCGGGTTTTACGAAATGCGGATGGCTGGCTTGGACAATAATTTATTTCTTCTGCTTTATTAGTGTATCACCCACTGTGTGTGCTTGAGTCTGTGGCCCAGCAGTTAGGTGCTTCGTCGTTTTACACAATCATAAGACCAGACTTCGATTCTCGAATGGCGGAAATTTCAATCGAGTATCTCTGACTTTCTGCTGGAATGTTGTATACTCCTCAGATCAGGTTGGCACTGACAGGCAGGATTCAAACCCACTTTTTACAATCAACAAATTTGTTTCGATATCGACAAAAAGACATCTATAATAAATAAAAAGAGGGTACCACTAGTATGCCTCTGTAGGTCGGTTCTGTCTAACGATTTTAAAAAATTAAATCGAAGCACTAGCAGGCCGTTGTTGTATTGACATAAGTGGAAACTCTCCAATACGACTATCCATTGTCATGGAGAAATAATTGTCTTAGACAGATGGGCGTCTTTTACAGTGTTATTATAATATTATTATCATAAACCAATAGAGTGAAGAAGGAGAATGGAAGGTTGTCGTTTGTGCTGGTGGTTGACTTAGACAGGCTCAACTGCATTTCGTTTCCTTAGTTGAGCTAATAAATTTGATTGTGAAACTTAATCCTACTCAAAGATTCTAAAATTTATTCTCAACCTTCGTCTTGGTTTGGGATCATAAAACCCCTATTGATCAGTCCACGACTACGGTACCTGTGTATCTATGCCTGTGGTAGCTTGAACATTAATTTTCACACCGACAAACGCTGTGTCTGCGACGTATATTGTCCATTGAAATGAAATAGTGCGCACCGCTTCAAACACTGGGCCGATGTCGTATGTCATAGGTGCAAAGCACTTGGAGATTTTAGTCAATTTATGCCTTCCGTAAGCACTGTTCCGCTTTTTGGCTTCTATTGTTGGTCTTTTCGTTTACCATAATTTTACCTTCGTTGCTTGCAAAAAACAAAGTGAAAAAAAAAGGGGCCACATCATGTGTGAGAGAAAAAAAACAACATAGAAGGAGTTATGAGTGCTGGGGTGTGGTGTTGCGATTTGGTGGGGACAGGTTGGGGAGAAAGGAGAGAGGAGGTTTAATAAGGAAAGTCAGCCTTAAATGGCGTGAAAGCGCTGAACACTAAGGTAAAACAAACAAAAAGTTAATTCGTTTTGAAGGCCAAAAATAGGTTGTTGGATGTTTTGTTTGTTTGGTTTTTCTTTCTATCTCGATTGTCGTGCAGCCAATTAAACTGGTTACAGCAGTTGATCTCTCTGTGAACATTGAAATAGAAATATTGGATAATATGTAATCCACACAGTATAATTTTCTGGCACGTGTATTATCAATCTCTACAGTGATCTAAAAATCACCACTAAATTGTTGATTATATGACTAGCTTAAACATTATCATTGTTGACAAAAATTCATCCTTTATGAAATTATACAAACAGATGATAGAGGATGTGTGTATGAGTGTGTCAGTGCACCTGTGCGCGCGCGCGTGTGTGTATGAGTGTGTGTGTGTGTGTGTGTGTGTGTGTGTGTGTGTGTGTGTGTGTGTGTGTGTGTGTGTGTGTGTGTGTGTGTGTTTGAGTGCATTTGTTTGCTTTTGCTGAAACACATCTAACATGCCAGCACTCATATAATAAAGACTTATCGTTTCTTTTTTGTCTTATCTAATAGTATCTTATCTTATCTTATCTTTTTGGTACTTTAAGGTATTATAATTAATTCATAGACTTTTCAAGTTTGTGTAATTTTTAAATTGACTTCTGATAATCCACACATGTATTTTGAGCTATCAAACAAAATAAAATCTTAGTTTGTGACCTACATAATATGTCTTTCAAAAGAGCAAAAAAGCACATTCTTTACAGCTGTAACGAGTATCAATCTGTTATTTTCTCTCTCCCATCCGGGACGTCTCATCGATTCAAAATTAGTTACATTTTGATTCCTTCCTCCTCCTATCTAAGGCGTCTTAGTAACATTTTGATTCATTTCTCCTATTATCTAAGGCATCTACTTTTTCCTATTCTGGACATCTTATCGCTTAAACAAGTAACATTTTGATTCCTTCTTCCTGCTATCTGAGGCATCTTATCGCTTAAACAAGTAACATTTTGATTCCTTCTTCCTGCTATCTGAGGCATCTTATTGCTTAAACAAGTAACAGTTTGATTCCTTCCTCCTCCCACTATGTAAGGCATTTTATCGCTTAAACAAGTAATAGTTCGATTCCTTTCTTTTACTATCAGGGGTATCTTATCGTTTAAATAAGTAACATTTTGATTCCTTTCTCCTCCTTTCTAAGCCTTACTATCGCTTAAACAAATAATAGTTTGATTTCTTTCCTCCTCCTATCTGAGGCATCTTATCGCTTTAACGAGTAACAATTTGATTTCTTTCCTCCTCCTCTCTGGGGCGTCAGAAACGTCAACGCAACAAAACCACATAGACAAAATACATCAGATGAAACCATCTGTTTTCCACTAGCATGTGAATTTTACGTTAAGATATCAGATAACAAAGGCAAACTGTCATCGGCTTCTTTTAATCTCAGAACAAATCTTCGATGCGAAAAAAACCGCTTTTGAAAAACTGGGAATCTGTACAATGCACAACAATCTAGTATCGCAAGAGGAGTCTTCAGGGGGTCTGATATACACCAGCCAAATTTTCGGTACAGTTGTGCGATTACCCGTATCCAGTATTCGGTACTTAGTGGTGTCTTCCACAGAGATATGTTGAATACTTTAGATTTTGCCTCCAGGGGTGAAAAAATATGTTACAGTTTGTTGAAGCTGTATTTTATTTGTTTCTCTCTGTATACAATTTTAAACGTCTATAATTTTTTTTAATGACTACATTTTTACGACTTTTGTATCATGGCTATATTTATCTACAAATTCTCCTACCGCTAGTCTTATCCTACTACTACTTCTACTACTACTACTACTACTACTACTACTACTACTACTACTACTACTACTACTACTACTACTACTACTACTACAGCTACTACCACTACTATCAATGATGAAAATAATGACGGTATTAATATGAAGAATAGCAACCATTCCTGTTGTTAAAAGAATTTTAGTCATTTTTATCGTTTTACAAGGATAACAAAAATAAAACAATAATAATAATATTCTTATTGTTGTTGTTGTTGTTGTTGTTGTTGTTGTTGTTGTTATTATTATTATTATTATTATTATTATTGTTGTTATTATTATTATTATTATTATTATTATTATTATTATTATTATTATAAAATTATATGGATACATTAATTTATCCTTTTAACATTATTTATTCATTTAATTAATTTTTTAAACAATTTTATAGCACATGTATTATCAAAAACGTTTGGGACTTATTATCACTATTGTTATCATCATCATCACCATCAATATCATCATCAAAGTTTTTTGTCTTGTTTTTGTCTTTTTTTAAAGAATTTAGTATCGCTACCGCTTTCGAAAGTAAAACTAGAATATACTCGGTATGAACTGACGACAGAAAACGGCGACCTCCGCCCATCACAAGCACACGACCACAGAGACGTAGCAAAGCTGATCGGCTTCCCAGCAGACGTTCCCGCTGAGATGTGTAGAAACATTGGCGTTCTCGGCCCGTCTCTTGACTCCTATCGACAAAACGTCTTCGACACGCTCCCTGAGTGCCGTCTGGAGGGTCCTAACCACAGAAGTAGGAGCAATACAGACTGCGATAAATGTTTCTGAACGCTGAGGTCTTATGAGCAATATAGAGTGCGCCAACTGTTTCTGAACGCTGAGGTGTTATGAGCAATACAGAGTGCGCCAACTGTTTCTGAACGCTGAGGTGTTATGAGCAATACAGACTGCGCCAACTGTTTCTGAACACTGATGTGTTATGAGTAGAGGAATATTTTTGGTTCATCTCTAGTTGGAATGTTTTCAGGTGTGCTAATATGATCTTATGATCTTATGCAGTTTAGAGCTGTGTAAAATGTTTCCGAAACTGAAAACTGAAATTGTTTCAGGAATAGTATTTGACCAGAGTTAAGTTGGCGAAGTGGAAGTTGGTCATTTGTACAGGAGATTGTCTTGGACAGGTGGTCGTTAGGGCATTCACTACAAGTGAATACTGTACCACTAGATGTAGAAATAGTCGCATTTACAACCGCCATGTCACCACACTGAGTCTAAGATAATCTTAGAAGTGGGAGAAAAATTCTTAACTTACTTGAATTTTTATGCACCAATAATTTTTGGTAAAAATAGACACCTCTCCCCCTTCAATTTTTAAACTTACTTTTGATTCAGTTCTATCAAACAAGCTCTAACGGCCACCTGTCCAAGACACTCCCCTGTACATACGTCCATTTCCTTCTGTTCCACCTCCACCTTTTGCGTTATTTCATTTTATAATGTGGACGGACAGGATCACTAACGAGGAAGTATTAAGAAGTATTGAGAAGAACAAGACAGAGCCCCATCAAAGATGAGGTAGGAAGAAGGCGTTGGCGATGGATTGGGCACACTTTCAGGAAGTCAAGCAGCTGCATAACAAGGAAAGTGTTGGATTGGGACCAACAGGGTAACAGACCAAGGGGAAGACCTCGTGGAACCTGGAGAAGAGTCACTGAAATGGATGTACGGAAAAGTGGGAAGACATGAATTGACGTCAAGCGACTAGCCCAGGATAGTGAAAGGTGGAAAGTGTTTGTCGTGGGCTATACATGTAGTATCCTGATCCAGAGTGAGAACGGCAATGATGATGATGTTATAATGTCACTGTCCAAGACGTTCTGTCTAAGACAACCCTTTTTGCTCTAAGACAGTGGGTGGCTGGGTTGTACTTACTCCCGGGGTCTTAATTCTGCAAGAGGCAACATTTTGTTATTTCTCTATTTGGTATACATCTTTTTCTTTTCTCATTAAGATGTCATCTGTTTAAGACAAAGCTATTTGCAATCATTTTTTGCTTCATAATTTTCAGAACTAAATTTTTTTTTTATATTCATCTAAAATTAAAAGGAAACTCAACTTTTACTGGAATGAACATGTTACATGTGTGTGCCTGAAAAAGCAGATACCAACAGTCAGATTTTTACATTTTTTAGACCATTGAATTTTTAAACGAGCAAATTCAAGGCTTTTGATTTTTTAGTTTTTAAGACATCTCAATTAATTTTTATAGGTAATGCACGCGCGTAGGGTATAGATATGCTGTATAAAAAAAATAGGTAATTAAACACAGGCTCTCATGGTAAGACACCCAAATGGCAAATAGGGTAAGGATGTGTAGATATTCATGCACACAGCTATGTATCTTCGTTTTCTTCTTCTATCCCGTGGTTGGGGCAACCGTCGGGGCCCCACTGCATCATTCTGACCACCAGCTCTCGCCTTTTCTCTTTGTCCTCTGCTTTCCTCAGATTGTCACCCATCGTCTTTCCAGTTATGTATAGTGAACATGAATATTAAAACTTAAAGGGCTAAACTCTTGCCCAAAACGATTTGGGCTGACATAATTTCCGTCCGTTTCTTAAGGTGTACCCTCTACAAACGCTTTTATTTCAAGAATGATGTTCATCCTGTCTTTTCCCCGTATTCTGTGTCCGACGTTTAAGGAAAACAAATAGCATGTAAAACCAGGGCTGAACTAAACCATCTTTTAAACGCGCACCGTCTTGTGGTTCAGTGTCTATCCGTCACACTCACCCGCGGTGTGGTTTTGTGGAAAGTCAGTCGGGTAAGAGAAAGGTAGAGAAAGGGATGAAATGCCTGTGTTTGTATTCACCAGACAGCTTTGGTTTCGGCCTATCCTCGGGGGTCCCTTGGTGTTCCTCTGGGGTCCGTGCATGCCGTATGACTTCATCGGTCGGGGGTCTAAGTTTATGTAGCGCCCAATTCTCCGAGCGGCGTCTCAAGTCGGCGATTGTGACGGTGGCGACGGCGGAAGATCAACTCGGTGGAAATAAGGGCGTTAGCTACAAGCCAAACAACTGTTTACATGAACATGAAGACATTAAACTGGAGTTTGGAGTTGCTGGGGATGATTTGGGTCTGTGCGCACATACAAAATAGATCTCAGCTCATTTCAGAGTTGAAGTTTTTAAGAATTTAATGTCCCTTTCAAGTTCCAGCTACGGGGTTATGGAAGAGAAAGCAAGTGGAACTCTCGCAGTACCCCCCTCTTGTTTTGATGACTTTCGGAGGAATAAAACAAATATAAAACTGAAATAAAATAAAACTATTACAAAAACAACACAAGAATAGATGAAAAATAAAATAAAAATAAAAGAGAAATAAAGCAAAAATAAAAGAGAAATAAAAGAGAAATAAAAAAAGGATAAAAGAAAAAGAAAAGGAAAATATTAAAAAGTGTAAAAAACACATCCGGCTGCCTTCGTTGCCGCAGAATTGTTGATGCAATAACTCTTGTACTCTACCTCCTCCAAATACATTGTACCATCGACATTGTCCAACACGGTCACCCACTGCCGAGGAGACAAGTGCCTTAGCTTGGTGGAAGTCTTGAAAGTTGCATTATACTGTTTTTAAAAAAAGAAAGAAAGAAATAGATAAATCGTTTGCACTGAAAAGGGAATGGTGTTGGTTGGAGGGGTGGG
>NW_004798171.1:118754-121690 GCF_000002075.1 Aplysia californica
TATTATCATTATTATTCTCATTACTGTTGCTGCCACTACATCTTCTGTTAATCAACTGTCCCAGCTTCTGCCAGACGTCTATCATTCCCACACGGTTTGCTATTATGTTACTTCATTGTCATCTCTAGATAGGAAGGGGCCTCTGAACTTTTGCTTCATTTTTAAAAAAAACTTGAACACGATATTTCCTGTATTCTTTGGGAGTATCAGTGTAGATGACCCACTGCAGTGACGCCACAGAACAATATGGCATTATAATAAAAGTGTCACAAATAGAAGGGAATAGATAGACGTATTATTTTTCCTTTCAAAATTGAAGTTATGGGGCAGCGTTATTTGGATAACGTGTGTGCTTGGTGAATGCTCCTGGGTTGTGTGTGCTCTTTTTTTCCTGTCAAACATCAACTGTCCTATCTTTCTTTCTTTTCTTTTTCGACTTTTCTTTATACATTACTCTCTAGTAACGCCTTTAATCTCCCGCATTTATGTGACCTACTAACTTGTATTGCAAGCCCAGTTACAAGTCTTCCTATAACTTAACTAAAACTTAATAATAATAATAATAATAATGAAGATCATTTCTATAGCGCCCACTCCGGTGTACAGCTCTAGGCGCTTTACATAAATGCATGTACGAACAATATTCACACTCGCGACACACACACACACACAAATACACACACTCACACACACACAAACACACACACACACACACATATACACATACATACAAACACACACACATACACACTCACGAACACATAACACGCACACATGTGCATACAAATGTACGCCAAACACACACACACACACACACACACACACACACACACACACACACACACACACACACACACACACACACACACACACACACATCTACTTTCCTATCACACGCACACGCTTACACGTCGTTACGAAATGAGCATAAAATAATATAGGCCTACACACTGCAATTCACAAAATATATAGCTTAGCTTGGTCAAGAAAAACAAAGCAAAAGATAGCAAAAAAATGAAACATGACTAACACTCAGTTAAAAACAGAAATTAATGTAGGTGTTCTTTACTTCATCAACACAATTTCGATCGTTTAGGAGGTGGGCTTCGACTGTTTCCCCCACTGCAGTCTTCATGTTATTCTAACAATATTCTATTAGTTTACAAGTTGGCCACCATATGTCACAAATGTTTGAATGATAATGCACCATCATATTTATCAAATCTGTTAAGACTGTACATTCCAACTCGCAGTTTAAGATCATCAGCTGACAAAAAGAAATTTATTTTACCATCTATGAAACTTAAAACAATGGGTGAAAGGGCATTTGAATACCAAGGCCCCAAGATCTGGAATGCTTTACCAAGTACGTTGAGAGAAATCAAATCTTTTGATTCATTCAAATGTCAGCTGAAGTCGTTTCTGTTTTTAAATTAATAAGATGAATATTTGGAATCATTTTCTTTAGTCAGAACACAACGTTTCATGTTACTGTTGTATGTTGTGCTGTATTGTAAAGCGCTCAGAGCCTGTGTACTTTATTCGGGGTTGAGCGCTATATAAATGTCATTTATTATTATTATTATTATTAGTTTCTTAGTGCTGATTTACTGTGCAGAAAAAAGTAAGTTATATATTGAGATCAGGGATTTCAAATTCAAAATATTTGGTGACCGTTGGACGTCAAGTTTGAATGAACGTCGGTCGCATCATGCATTCCAGACTCAAACAAAAATAGTTTCAAGCATGTGTGTGTGTGTGTATGTGTGTGTATGTGTGTGAGTGTGTGTGTGTGTATGTGTGTATGTGTATGTGTGAGTTTGTGTGTGTGTGTGTGTGTGTGTGTGTGTATGTGTGTATGTGTGTGTGTGTATGGGTGTATGTGTATGTGTGTGTGTTTGTGTGTGTGTACATGTGTGTGTGTGTATCTGCATGTGTGTGTATGTGTATGTGTATGTATGTGTGTGAGTGTGAAAAGTACAACTGATCTAATCTTCTTAATCATTGCTAATAGCCTTCGAGACATCAACGGTTCTTTAGAACATGATATGTTTCTTTTACCTACTCCTTTCTGCGTGAGACCCGGCAGCTTATACTCTTAGCCAAACCACATTTGGGCTGTAGGACCACTCAGTTAAGTTTGTTGATAACACGATGGTGCCGCAAAACATCGTTCTGCAGGCCAAAATTGGCCCGAGGGCCACACGTTTCAGAATCCTGATCTAGACGATGCTACAAGCTATATTCGTCATCCAGTTGGGGACGGGATAGGTTTTGTGTATGAAAAAAAAAGACCAGCCCTCCCGCTCGCCCCACCCAAATAAACAACCCCTCCCCCCCACCCCCCGAAGAAAAACAGCGTAAAGAAACTTTTTTTAAAAAGCCAAGATAACTAAATTTCCCTTCAGGGACAGTTTATTCTACCTCCAAATAAAGATAGCTACCGTGGGAATTCTCATACGATTGAACCACTATCTTTATTTTTGGAAAGTAAAGTTAGATAAAACAAACCAATGCCTCGGCATCTCCTATTTTATATTACGAAGAAATAGTCTTTCATTACAAATAAAGAAAAGAGTAGATGACAGACAGACGGTACTAAGTAACAAATAAAAAAAATTTCATGTTTTAATTTGTCCAGAGGACAAGGTTTAAAACATTTTCTGTTTTTTTTTTCCAGACAGGTTCAGTTTGGAGCGTATGTAGTTTGACGTTGTTTTGGAAAGATTCAACTTTTCGTATCGAACAAGTCAAGTCAAAGTGCATGTCGTTGAAACACTATCAGTAGTATCTTCTGTTTAGTCGTTTGGGGTGCCGAATTTTTCTTCGGCTTCTGTTTTGTTTTGAGGTTGTTTTTTTTTAGTTGTTTGTGTTGTTGTTGGTGGTGGTGATGATGGTAGTAGTAGTGGTAGTATTTATTTATTTTTTATATATTT
>NW_004798171.1:123781-125172 GCF_000002075.1 Aplysia californica
TGCGAGTGTGTGAATAAGTGGTGACTAAGGCGTATATTTATATATGTATATAAAGAAAAACATTTTTAAAGTATAAAATATGTATCGGCCTATTTTTTAAATTGTATTTTTCACTTGTTGTCATCTTAATTTCCCCAGAAAGAGGTTGGAGATAACACTGTAATGTCATTTTTTTCCTCCACAGAACTAATGTTTAAAGGGAACATGTATTACCGTAACACTTGACAACATCCTTAAACATTCACATTTTTTTAAAGTAAGAGTTTTACGGCACTTACAACACAAAATGGTCATATAAGTGCCTAAGATTACAGGTGTTACAAAGGAGTAATATACACTAAAAAAGGAGAAACCGCACCAGAGCACCCGCCAACCGCCCACTCAGTCATTCTGCTGACATGGCAGGTAACAAATAAATGTGTGAGTATGGGTGAGTTAAAGACAGAGAGAGTAATTATGTCAGTAAGTAAATGGATGAGTGAATGAGTGGGTGAGTGGAAGAGAAAAAAGTAAGCGAGTGAGTAGGTGAGTGAAAGATGGAGTACGTATGTGAGTGAGGGAATCGATGAGTGGGCAAATGAATAAGATAGCGATTGCAGAAATTAGTGAGTAAGTAAGTGTGTGAGTGAGTAAGAAAGTGATAAAGTAAGTGATAAAGTGAAAACATGAATGACTCAGTAAGTAATTGAGTACAAGAATGGGTTAGTGCTCGAAAGCATACTCTAGTTTACCTTGATTGGTGTATTAGAAATACATGTCTTCGAAAATGTTAGCGCAAAAATGGATAGTAAAGATAATAATGATAAAGATAACCCTAACCCTTACCCTAAAAAAGTTGTTTAATTCTTTTGGATCACATCTGTAAGTAGTTGGGGGAAAAGTGGGACATGTTTGTTTACTTATTGTTTATTTTCAATATGATTTATTACGTCAATGGGTGGTAAAAATGCAGCTGGATATAGCAGAAATTCGGCTGTATAATAAGCCAAAAATTGGGCAAAACTGTATGTGGTTCAGCTGGGGGTCGAACCCAGGACCTCTCGCGTGTGAAGCGAGCGTGATAACCTCTACACTACTGAACCTGTTGAACACAGATCTTAGTTGCAGTTATAAGTGTGTGATATATTTTTTGAAAACCCAGATACATGGATGGATAGATAGATAGATAGATAGATAGATAGATAGATAGATAGATAGATAGATAGAGAGAGAGAGAGAGAGAGAGAGAGAGAGAGAGAGAGAGAAGGAGAGAGAAAGAAGGAACGACAGTGGGGGGGAGACACACAAACACCCATACAAACAGACAGACTGATAGATAGACAGACAGATAATTCGTTAGAATGGAGCGGGTAGGCGTGCATGAGCTTGTGCGTTTATGTGCGTGTGTGTGT
>NW_004798171.1:127116-131750 GCF_000002075.1 Aplysia californica
GAGAAACAGACAGACAGACAGACAGACAGACAGACAGACAGACAAACAGACAGACAGACAGACAGACAGACAGACAGACTGAAAGAGACAGAGAAAGAGGGAGAGTAAATGAGGTATGATCTTTGCTTTTTTATATTATTACGTTCGTGTGTGAAAGAAAATGCAGCTGGAGAAAGCAGAGAGTCGGCTCTTTCGTAAACCCAAAAAAAGGGGTATAACAATATAGGTTCAGCTGGGGATCGAAGCCAGGACCTCTCGCGTGTGAGGCGAGCGTGATAACCTCTACACTACTGAACCTGTTGAACGCAGGTCGTAAGCTTAGCTGCCTTTTTAAAAGTGTGGTTAATAGATAAATGGAAAATACAGAGATGAAGAGATACGTTTTTCTTGGTTGATTTGGGGTGAGGATTTTTTGTGTGGTGTTTAGAAAAGTGTTTAACGCGGCGCTCGCAACTGCATAAGGTCATATGAGCGCGCTGGACACATTGAACATTTTCAGTTGGTAGGAAATGTTTGAATATTGTCCGGGTGACGGCGGAAGTCTACTTTTATCGATTTTGGACAACCAAGAGATCATTAGCGTGCACAGCTTGCACTCGAGATCTCCGAGAAAACTAGGAGCAGATCTAGGCTTTCTAAGTAACTGAGTTAATTTAAAAAGCCTAGGTGTAGATCTTTCCTACCATAAGATCAGTCAGGGGTGTCGCTGAAAGTGAAAGACAACAGTAAGAATAAGCGAAGGAGTAGCAGTGGAAAGGCTGCAGAAAGACCCAGGAGCCTAGAGGAGGGGGCAAAGGAAATGAGGGGTGGTGGTAGAAAAGTGGAGACGAAAGCAGACAACAGAACATTGTAAGACAGGAGGAAAGGGGGTGAAAGGAAATTATACTTTACAGAAGTAAAATTTTCGTCCCATTCTAGGTACAGATAGGAGTACGACAAGGATGCTTGCTCTCACCTTTTCTCTTTATACTGGCAATTGACAGGATCATGAAGGAAACCACCAAAGGAAAGTGCAATGAAATACAGTGGATACCTTGGCAACAGCTGGACGACTTGGACTTCGCCGATGACCTTGCACTGCTCTCTCACACAGATGCAAGAAAAGACCAAGGAACTCAACAATCTGTAAAGGAATGTTGGCCTACGTATACACCCGAGCAAGTCGAAAGTAGTGAAGCTAGGAAAAGTGTCAAGCCCTGCTGTGACAGTGAAAGACAATCCCTGAGAAGAAGTGGACTCCTTTACCTATCTTGGACGTGTCATCGATGGTAAATATGGAACTGAAGCAGATGTAAAAGCAAGAACCGCCAAGGCAAGGTCAGCATTCAAGCAATTATCAAAAGTCTGGAAAGCAAACAACATCTCACTGCGCACCAAGATTCGACTCTTTAATTCCAATGTCAAGTCTGTTCTCCTCTACGGATGCGAAATTTGGAAGACAGCAAAGACAGTACTGAATAAAGTCCAAACTTTCATCAACAGATGTATGAGGAGTATCCTAAGAATTAGGTGGCAGGATAGAATAAGAAATGAAGAGCTATGGGGAAGGACAGGACAAAAAGATATAGAAGTAGAAATAGATTTAAAAACCTGGCGTTGGATGGGACACATCTTCAGAAAACCCAGCGGAAACATCACAAGACAGTCACTGCAATGGAACCCACAGGGAGCATGAGGCAGGGGTAGGCTACGAGAAACATGGAGGAGATGTGTGGAAAGGGACATGAGAGAGATGAAGCTCACTTGGAACGAGCTAGGAAGGATGGCCCAGGATAGAGATAAAAGGAAGGAGCTTGTATGTGCCAGGGGTGAAAGGCACTGATGATGAAAATTTCCGTGACTATCCGGATTCGAACCTGGGACCTATTAAATGAAAGCTGAACACCTTAAGCTGTAGGCCACGAGATCCCCCACATGAAGAGTGTGTGTGTGAGTGAGTGAGAAAGAGAGGGGGGGAGAGAGACGGACAGAGAGAGAGAGAGAGAGAGAGAGAGAGAGAGAGAGAGAGAGAGAGAGAGAGAGAGAGAGAGAGAGAGAGAGAAAGGAGAGAAAGGGAGGGGGAGAAAACAGAGAGAGAAAGAAAGTTAATAAAGAAGTATGATTCGTTTTCTAAAATGACCTTAGCTTTTTTGTATAATTTATTACGTTCATTGGTGGAAAAAAAATCAGCTGGAAAAAGCTGATTTCCAACTAAATTGTAAACCAAAACAAAAGGATAAAAATATAAGTGGTTCAGCTGGGGATCGAACCCAGGACCTCTCGCGTGTGAGGCGAGCGTGATAACCTCTACACTACTGAACCTATTGAACATAGGTCGTAATCTTAGTTACAGTTAGGTGTAGATAATAAATAAAGAATAAATACAGAGAGGTATACAGCTCATTTATCTTAAAGTTGATAAAACAATGATGTCAGTATTCTATCATTCAACCGTAGAAAGTGTGATCAATTTTTGTATAACAGAATTAACTGGGAATACAAAACCAAAAGATAAAGAAAAATTTAATCCAGTAATACGGAACGCATGTAAAGTTTCAACATCTACATTCCTCTACTTTGAAGAATTGTACATTACAGCTTGCACTCAAAAAACTAATTCCATCTTTTCGGACAATAAACACCCCGTGTTTCCTCAACAACAACAAAAACCAGCCGTAAGTAAAAGACCTAGGCTTCTGTTCTGTAACAAAGAAATATAAGGAAGGTCATTTTTACAATCATCCATCAACATTCTTCCATCTTAACTGTCTTGTTACAAGTATTCATGTCCTTTGAGCACGCATCAGAATAACATTGAGTTACGATCAGAATACTGAGGATGTATCAAGCTTTACATTATTGTTGTTTAGACCTATATTACTGTTCATTTATGTTATGCTTGTGACTGTAAGCTTGCGTGAGAATGTGTATAACTATGTGGGTGTATATGTGTGAGTGTGTGTATATGTGCATGTGTGTCTGTGAGTGTATATGTGTGTGATTGAGTGTGTATGGATGTAGGTGGTGAAACACCCAACCAATGAACCAGGTTCTGGACAATAAAGATGTACATGGTGATAAAAAAAAAATACTGGACAACTTTTTAAAAAGTATCTCGAGCAAAATGTGCACTAGAATGTTATATTTTGGAACAAATATAATTCTTTCAAAAGGAATTTGTTTCACATATTTTTTTAAAAACAAAAAATTTTCAAAAACACAAATGACTTTAATAAAAACCGCCTATAAATGCAAAATGCACCAATTAAAAAGAGCTTGTTGGAAAAATCACTAAATGACTGGTTTGTCTCTTCCTTTCCTTTTATTTTTAAAATCTGATCTTTGCATCCCTGTAACCTTAAAACAATATTTCTTTTCTTCAACAGAGTTTTTAAAACTTTTTAATTCTGGAATTCCGAGCACCAGTGGTCTATGTGTCCTTTTGGACACATTTTAACGTGTCATTCATAATGTTCAGTGGTGGCCAAACACAAGGATCCACTCAACCATGAGTACTCAAAGCCACACACACTGTACACCTTATAATATAGAGCTGTTTCTAGAGACAATAGTGGAAAGGGGGGGGGGGGTCATGTTGCCCCAAAAGACAGCATTTATGGAGTTGGTATAACCTGAAAGGTGAATATGAGCTTTGCCCAGGAACCAAATGTCATAGAGGAAATGTTCACGCATTTCAAGACGATCGAGGAATCATGAACACACTGCTGTCCTCTGATAGCCTCGCGAACGGGAAAATGGTACAGTTGAGTGAGAATGACGAGGACTGTCGAGATGTAGGAAAGTCATTGCTGCAGACAACATGTACGGACAAACATCTCATGGGGCTCATCTGCCGATTTCTGCACCGTTGTGACGTTTAAAGGGGTGCAAACGGTGTGTTTTTGACCAGAAGTGGTCGTTTTGTCTGGAAATGTTTAGTTCTGATTCTCTACAGATCCTAACTGATGAGCAATTTCCACCCTTCGCATCAAAGAAAGCCTTAAGGGCACTTTAACATTATTTCCGTACACTGTGCGAAATTTAGGAATGAGTTGGTGGTGAGGAAATGTTCAATACAAAAAGCTCTCTGCCCTTTACTAATCTTAAATAAGAACGCAGCAGACAAAAGAAACTTGAAAAAAAAACTATCTGCAAACTTCTGTTTGCCTGTTAGACCACTGTAGTTTGCAATATATGGCAATCGTTGGGATTTTTAGTGGTTGGCCTAATGCAAACTACAAAAATGGGGACATTGTTGAAAACAGGTTTGGTTTTATTTACGTGCCAGGTAGAGCAAAACTATTCTGTAGACTGATCTAAAATGAACATCAAACACATTCCTTTTGATTTCCAAATGTTATGTACAAATTTGAAGCGCAAAACTTCACAGTGAAGGAAAATATTAACAGAACAGTGCTCTTGGTTTTTATTTATCACGCTGTATCTTACCTCATCTTATCTTATCTTATCTTGTCTTATCTTATCTTGTGTAGATAGATAGAGAGAGATAAAGAGACAGAGAGAGACAGAGAGACAGAGACAGAGAGAGAGAGAGAGAGTGTGTGTGTGTGTGTGTGTGTGTGTGTGTGTGTGTGTGTGTATGTATGTGTGTGTGTGTGTGTTTATGTGTGATAGAGAGAGAGAGAGAGAGATAA
>NW_004798171.1:138054-139998 GCF_000002075.1 Aplysia californica
GACAGACAGACAGACAGACAGACAGACAGAAAGACAGACAGATAGACAAACAGACAGACAGACAGACAGGCAGGCAGAGAGACAGACAGGTCGAAGGGTGGTAGGTGGTACGTTTATGTATGCTTTTGTGTGCACGTGCGTATGTGTGTGTGTGTGTGTGTGTGTGTGAGTGTGTGTGTGTGCGTGTGTATTTTTGTGTGCTTCTGTGAGTGCACTTGTGTGTAAGTGTCTGCATGTGTGTGTTTGTCTGTTTGTTGTTTGCATATTTTAGCTTGTGTTGCGTTAATAAATTAGAAACTCTGTAATCCGAGAAATGATGGGCACAAATGATGTCATGCATCACATCCAACACCAAAGGATCAAATGGTTCGGACATCTCCTACGATTACCAACACGCCATCCAGCACAACGTGCCTACATCCAAAATTTCGATGGCGACAAGGCTAGAGGGCGACCGAGAAAGACACCTGGATAGATGGAGTCGGGAAACAATAACCACCCACGGCATCCCCTAGACCCAATCTCTCCGGCTTGCGACAGAGAAACGTCTCTTTCTTACCGCGACACCCAAAAGGGTATAGGCAGCGGATAAAAGTAAAAGTAAAGTAAAGTTACGTACAGCAAAAAAAAACAACAGACAAAAAAATTACAGAGAAGACAAGGTACTAGATAGATAACTGATCTCAGCCGTTATTTCACAACGGGCTCATTAGTTTATAGATGATTGCGCTCGCCAAACACACCATAAGTCCAAGGTTCAAACTAAAGAACAACCACCTTTTTTTCTCTCTTTTTTTTCTTTCTTTTTTTTTTTTTTTTTGGGGGGGGGTAAGTGTTTTACGGCGCTGGGAACTGCATAAGGTCACAAGAGCGCGCGTGTCACATTAAACAATTTCAATTGGTAGAAACATTTTGAATTTTGCCTTGGTGCCGGCCGAAGCCTACTCTTATCGATTTTAGACCACCAAGGGATCTTTGACGTGCGCAACTTGCATAGGGGACCTCCAAGATTTGTTTGCCCTCACCCGAGAAGGCTATGTGTAGTCTCCTACCAGTAGATCAGGGGTGAGGCTGAAAAACAGCAGTAAGAAGGAGCCAAGGAGTAGCAGTAGAAAGGCTGCAGAAAGAATCAGGAGCCCAGATGAGTGGGCAAAGGAGGTGACGGGGTGGGGGCAGAAAGTGGAGGCAAAGGCAGACGACAGAATATTGTTAGAGAGCAAGAGAAGAGGTAAAAGGAGAGAATTCTAGAGAAGAAAGTTTTCCGTCGCTATCCGGATTTGAATCCGGGGCTTATCGAATGAGAGACGAACACCTTAACCTCCAGACCTCGAGAGCCCCCGTTCAGCAGCTTATGGGTGATGGCACTCGCCAAATACCGCAGAAGTCCAGTGTTCGAACCAAAGAACAACCATCTTTTGTGTCTCTGCAGCTAAGAAATTACTTTCTATACATGTAAGCAAATAAATGATGAAGCATATTGATCTATCGATAAAATGTATTCAATAATGTGCTCATCCATTCCCTAAAGAGAAAAAACAACAAAATAAGCTATTTGTTTGTTTTGTTTATTCATTTGTATTTTTTCCAATTTCTTCTGTTTCGTTAATGGGTGAAAAAAGTGCAGCTGTAAAAAGCAGATATTCGCAATTTCATAAGCCAAAAATTGAGTAAAAGTATTTTTGGTTCAGCTGGGGATCGAACCCAGGACCTCTCGCGTGTGAGGCGAGCGTGATAACCTCTACACTACTGAACCTGTTGAATACACGTTGTAATCCTTTGTTGCCTTTACGAGTAGTAATAAATGAGATAGATAAATTGATAGATAGATATAAAGTGAGAGAGATGAATAAAAAGAGAGAGAGAGAGAGAGAGAGAGAGAGAGAGAGAGAGAGAGAGAGAGAGAGAGAGAGAGAGAGAGAGAGAGAGAGAGAGAGAGAGAGAACT
>NW_004798171.1:140098-141368 GCF_000002075.1 Aplysia californica
TTGACAGATTAAAAGAGTATCAAGTGCACCCACCATATCATTAACAGAGTACAATCACTATAACATAGAAATGGAGCCGAACCTCTTTTTCAAGACTGTGAGATCATTATAGGTCTATGAATTAGTATTTTATTGCCTCAAACACGATGATCTGTCGTTATTTCGATAAAAACAGCGAGCATTGTCCCGGCTGGCGTAGAACCGGTCCCCGCGGTGAGCGAGTCGGCTCTAACTCAACTAACTAGTATACTGAATGAGTGCTCCCTGGAATTTCGCGAAAGGATTGATACAAAATAATTCATGATCAATGACTTAGTTCCAATAGAAAATAATTGTTCTTTCTATTAATATCTTTTTAAATGCCAAAAGCCAAAAGTATACTACGGGAAGCCCCGTTCAAAACTCTAAAGAAGTTGTTTGCCAATGAAAAGCCAGTACTTTAATCATCACTCTTTCTTCAAAGCATTCGAATGCATGGGTGTAAATGTTTGAATCGGCGGACTTCGCATTCCAACCGCGAGTGGCTTCGCTTTCCACGGCGATTCTCTAGCCCCAAATACTCGGAAAAACAAACAATTACACTACTGTAACGAAGAAAAGCTTATTTTTTTTCAAGGTGTACAGCATTTGGAGTGTTTTAGGGAAGGAAGTTGTTAGGGGACTGTATCTAAACTAACGAATTGGCAAGTGTGTAGCTCTTTGTGTGTACCTTATACATAGTACAACTGCGTTTCACTGAGCCCTAAATTTTAATGGGGGGGGGGGGGGGCGGATACCTGAGACATTGTTGTCTTCCTGTAATAAGTGGAAATAGAATCTGTCAGTGAGTTCTCTTCGAGGCTATGCCACGTTTTTGTGGAGCTTTCACCAACTATGATTACCGAAAGAGGATTTTATCTTCGGTAAAAAATAAAAAGTGAGTCAGAGTCATGGACTTCTTCGGTCTGAGTAAATTTAATTTAGGGGGCCCACCAGCCAATCAGCAGACAGCAGCTTGGTGAACACAGTTCGTTCTCTGCAAGTTTTACTTTTGAGCATTGAGCAGAAATGAATCAGTTCGAAGCCAGCTTCTGTTGGGTGTGGAGTATGGCGACAGCCCAGGCGTCTGCTCTTCAAGTGTTAAAACGTTGAACACTTCCTTCCCGTTCCCTGTGATTTACCCGATTAAACAGAAGCTGCCAGACAACACGTAGATTCTAAATGAGAGGATGAGCAAGCTGTTCAGGTCTGTTGTTTGTTTAAGCCTTTCATTCTTTCTTTTTCGACCCCC
>NW_004798171.1:141562-156029 GCF_000002075.1 Aplysia californica
CCCCCCTCCCTTTCCCCAAGTAAGATACCTCTGAGTTTATTATATATTTTACTTCCCCGCCAAACTTATGTCCCAAAGCCTTTGAAGGTTTGAGATATGAATGCAAATTTAGAATACCAATTGGATCAACATTTTTACATTTAGGTTGGCTCTCAAAAACTGTCCTGGTCCTGCCTAAGGGTTCCTAAAAACATACCAATGAATTGAAAGCTTACTTGTAATTGACATAAATCAAACGCAAAAAAAGTGTCATTTGAAGATTGTACTTATTTTTGTATCTGATATGCTCATCATAAAAAAATTCACTCCCGTTTAGGACTACTCATAACGTAATTATTAACTGATTAGAAATTGGAAACGCAAGCAAAAATATATTTCCTTGAAGAACAAGAAGCACCTTTTTGTGTCAGATGCCCCTTTAAAACAATAAATGTTTATAACTATTCTATGTTTGCCATGTTTTACTTGAAGAAAATTTCAACATTTGTGTAAGTGGCTCTGGCTTTAAATCATTGAGGCTTTTTGCCTCTAGGCCTCTCAAAAACTCGCACTTGTAATTGTAACCTGCCTTTTCTTACTTTTGTACGACAATGAATAATATACTTCTGTTTCTTATTAAGTGCGGGATGAGGGTAGCTCCTTTTTTCTCTTTCCCACTGAGCCTATTTTTGTCCTGTCTGTCTTATCATTTTTTGCAATAAATGACCACAACTACATCGATGTTCTTTTATGCACTCAAAACTTACAATTCAATTAGTCTTATTTATGATTCTGCTTTGAATGTATTTTTCTCAGATTACTGTCACTCATCGAACTTTTCGCAAGAAGGTGCTGGGGTTATCAGTAAGTCTACCACATACGGTAGAAGGTCAAATAAACAGCTGGTAGTGTTTGTTTGATCCATTTTTGAGTATATATTTTAGAGCATAATTGAAACAGTAATGGCAGTGTAGCAGCAACAAGTTGCAAAGAACAAACTAGTATGCAAAATTCTCTTCCAACACTCAGGCTTAAAATCATTAGGCAGCTGTTCCCACTCTACTCTACTCTACTTCTGGCATCCTCTTCTCTCTTTAAAAGACTTCTACCTACACTGCTGTGGCGCTGTAAGGATAGGTTGATAGGGAGCTAGATGGACAGGGTAGGTTCAGAGTAGGATTTTGTAGATAGTATTGCCATGGCCATGGCGGGAGGGAGTTGAAGGGGCAGCGTAGGATTTTTTAATTATTTTTTTTTTAATTTTTTTTTTTTTTTTTTGGGGGGGTAGTGGGGAGTGAGTGTTGCGGCAGGGGTAGATTGTCTTTTCAGGGGGGAAGGGGGTGGCAGGAGTAGAACAGGCTGGGAAGAGCTGCTTGCTGATTTTCAACTTGAGTGTTAAAGTGACTTTTGTATACTGGATTGTTCTTTGCAGCGCGTTGGTGCTGCACTGTCAGAATAATTGTATCAGTGGTGCTGTAAAATGTATACTCAGTGGATCAAACAAACACTGCCAGCTGTTCTTTTGGCTTTTGACCATCCTGTGGTAGATGCTCTGATACCACCAGTAGGACAAGACCGCCTGTAGGAAGGACCACCTATGTGACTGGAAGACCCAAAATACGAAGTCAGGAATGATGGGCAGCCTGAGAAGGTAATTGCTTTTGAAATAATATTTCTTGCAATTAATAGATAATAATAGATAGCATTTGTATAGCGCATATCCCCGCTCAGCAGCAGGCTCTATGCGCTTTACACTATATTATTACCCCAGCAGACCATAGAACACTCCGAAACATTCTCAACTTCCCGGGAAGCATACAGTGCGAGCAGCCGATTAAGCGCTCAAACACTAAAACTGACAAGATCTTTCGCTGTCTATAGCCGGGTACCCATTCCCACCTGGGTGAAGTGAGGAAAATAAGTGTAAAGTGCCTTTCCCAAGGAGACAACGTCGGGCCCCTGACGGGATTCGAACCCACGACCTTACGGTTGCGAGTCCGAGAGCCTAACCACTAGGCCACCGACGCCACTAATTCTGCTTACTGACTTAAGAAATTGTATAACGTATTATTTATGTACTAACTAAAAGAATATTCTTTGGTGCGTGAGAAAGTTTCATTTTTTCTTTCCTCAATACGATTCTGAAGGGCCTGGTAGACCGACGACAGGAGCGACGCACCGTTTATATCGAGACTGTCAAGAAACGAGAAGTGATGAATGATGATCAGCATCAGAAGGTATTTGTCATTGAAGTTTATCTTGCAACACTTTTTACTGAGACTTAATGTCCTTATTAGGACATTGTCAAACTCATATTGACTATAGAATTAGAACACCTATCGATGAGTCAAGGTTCGACTTGAAATGTCGGAAATCTACACCCAAAGTGATCTAAATTGTGTTGAGGGTGTAAAAAAACTTCCACACTAAAAAAGATAACAAATTTAAAGAGAACACTTTTCATAAGCCTTAATTTGTCCTATTGATCAGTACTAGTCAGTAAAGGGAATTTCAAAATTCTTTGAAACTATTAATTGACACAAGAGGGCTTTCTTTGACGTATCAACACCAAGGACCGTCTACAGCAAAGGAAGACCGTGCAGAGGTCCAGAGAACTGCCTGCACGACCTGAGGATCAGACAGCCCCGGAGGGCAGCCTACACGACTGGAAGACAGTCTATTTCACCTGTGAGTTGAGAGAAAAGTGAATGATGATCAACCTCCGTAGGTATTTCTTTTTAAAAGATGTTTTGGAACACTATTGGCTCAGACATTAATTTCCAATTAGGACATTATTTAATGTATCTTTCAAATATTCCTAAGAGTTGAACATTAATTTCTTTTTCTAAATGTAAATCAAGTAAAAATTGCTTATGATATTGGTTGCTTCAGAATCTTTGCTTGTGTTATTCAATGTTACAAGAACATTTTAACCATTGCCGTGGTGGATCCTGCTTTCAATTCCTAAATGTGATTTGTGCATTTGTTTCCTCCTGCCCTTTACTACTTGTCTGCCAGTATAGGGAATGCTTTCATCCTTTGTAACTAAATAAAAGGAATTAGATGTTAAAGAATTTTCTTTATCGACTCCAGAATATAGAATGTTTTTATCTTGTGATACTTAATAAAACACGAGATGTTGGATTTTTCTTTGACACATTGACACTGCCGTAAACCACCTACTCAATCATTCAATCAATCTGACACATTGTATTCAATCAAACAATCCTTGACACATTGTTTTCATCATCAGGACTGCCTACTGCACCGGTTGATCGTCAACAAGACCAGAAGATTGTCCATATCCACTGTATCGAGAAACAAGGGAAGCATGATCAGCCCTAGAAGGTATTTGTCTATGAAGGATGTCTTGGCCTATTTAGACTGTTATAAACAAGTAGAATACCCAATGGTAGGTCAACTTCAAAGTTTCATTTTTACTTTTAGATTTCTCTCAAAAACTATCCTTGGACCTGTCTAATGGCTCTTGAAAAAAGGCCAAAAAATGTGGCTTGTAACTGACTTAATTCAAACGGAAACAATTGATGTTTGCTTCAGTGTTATTCCAAGATTGTACTTCTTTTTTTTCATACTGTAATTGTCATGTCTTTTCACACCAGCATAGGTATACTGGTACCGTAATATCTTTAATTGATTGGACACAATATAGGGTTTATACTTTTCCTTGAAGAACAAAACTTTCTTTCTGCGTCACATGCTGCATTTTTTTTACTACTTAGCTCAGGTAAATAGAATGTGCTGCATTTAAGTAATCCCGTATCAAATAATTTAGATACTCCAAAATGAATGTGCTTAAACTCAAAATTTAGTAATTCAAACTAATTAAACTTAGAATTTATATTCCTCAGATTACTGTCACTCGTCGGACATTTCGCAAGAAGGTGCTGGTGTTATCAGTTAGTCTACCACAGAAGGAAGAGGGTCAAATAAACAGCGGGTAGTGTTTGTTTGATCCATTATTGAGTATACGTTTTAAAGCATAATTGAAACAGTAATGGCAGTGCAGCACTAACAAGCTGCAAAGAACAAGCTGGTATGCAAAATTCTCTTCCAACACTCAGGCTTAAAATCATTAGGCAGCTGTTCCCACTCTATTCTACTTCTGTCAGCCTCTTCTCTCTTTAAAAGACTCCTACCTACACTGCTGTGGCGCTGTAAGGATAGGGAGCTAGGTGGATAGGGTAGGTTCAGAGTAGGATTTTGTAGATAGTATTGCCATGGCCATGGCGGGAGGAAGTTAAGGGGGCAGTGTAGGATTTTCTTTTTTTTTTTTTTAATTTTTTTGGGTGGGGGGAAAATTAATGGAGAGTGAGTGTGGCGGCAGGGGTAGATTGACTTTTCAGGGGGGAAGGGGGTGGCAGGAGTAGAACAGGCTGGGAAGAGCTGCTTGCTGATTTTCAACTTGAGTGTTAAAGTGACTTTTGTATACTGGATTGTTCTTTGCAGCGCGTTGGTGTTGCACTGTTAGAATTGTATCAGTGGTGTTGTAAAATGTATACTCAGTGGATCAAATAAATACTCCCAGCTGTTCCTTTGGCTTTTGACCATCGTGCAGATGTTCTGATACCACCAGTAGGACAGGACAGCCCATAGAATCACCCATGTGACTGGGAGACAGCAAGTACGAAGTGATGAATAATGGGCAGCCTGAGAAGGTAATTGTTTTTTAAATAATATTTCTTGCAATTCTACTCACTGACTTCTTAAGAAATTATATAACATTATTAATGTAGTAAGTAAAAGAATATTCTTTGGTGCCTGAGAAAATTTCCTTTTTTCTTTCATCAATGTGGTGCTGGGGGGCCGGTAGACCAACGACAGGAGCGACGGACGTTTATATCGAGATTGTCAAGAAACGAGAAGTGATGAATGATGATCAGCATCAGAAGGTATTTGTCATTGAAGTATGTCTTGCAACGCTTTTTAGTGAGACTTAATTTCCATATTAGGACATTGACTCGTAATGACTATAAAATTAGAATACCTATCGATGAGTCAGGGTTCGCTTTGAAATGTCGAAAATCTACCCCCTAAGTGTTTTAAATTGTGTTGATGTGGGTATACAAACAACTCTCATACTAAAAATACAACAAATGTAAAGTGAACACCTTTCATGAGCATTAGTCTCATCGATCAGTTTCAACAAAGGGAACCGTAATATTCTCTGAAACTGTGCGTTGAAAGAAAAGTGAATTATGATCAGCCTCAGAAGGTATTTGTCGGTAAGAAATGTATTGGAACATTATTCACTAAGACTTTAGTCTACAATAAAGACATTATTTAATTGTTCTTTGTTCCACAAAAATTCCCAAGCGTTAAACATTGCTTATTAAGAATGTGACTCAAACAAAAAACCGTTTTATAATATTGGTTGCTTCAGAATACTTCCCTTGTTTTACTGATTGTTACTAGAATATATTGAAAATTTGCACTGATGGTTCTGGCTTTGAATAATAAATTCTGGGTCTTTATTCATTTAGGCCCGTTTCAAAATCCAGTACGTGTCGTATTTGTAGCCTGCCTTTTATTACTTCTTCCCTGCTAGTATAGTGAATGTTTTTAACCCCTTGAAACTAAATAAAACTATATCGATGTTGGAGGATTGTCTTTGACACGTTTCATCCCCAGGACAGCCTACAGTACAGCACCGGTGGATTGCCGACAGGATCAGAGGATTGTCCATGTCGACTGTGTCGAGAAACAAGGAGCGTTGCATGATCAACATGAAAAGGTATTTGTCGTTGAAAGATGTCTTTGCCTGACCAAAATTGATTTCGATAGTGGTGTAAAACAACTATTCCATCAATCAATCAATCAATCATGTCTTTGCATATTTAGACGAATTAAAAAAACAACCTATTATGACTGATAATTTAGAAGAATACACATTGAAGCTTGAAAGTTTCATGTTTATGTTTAGGTTTCTCTCACAAACTGCCCCTGGACATGTCTAATGGTTCCTGAAGATATACCTATGAATGGAACGTTTGCTTGTTATTGACGTAATTCAAACGAGAGCAATTTGTTAGTTTCAGGGTCTTTTGAAGGTTATACTTCCTTTTCAACCTGTATTTTTCGTGTATTTTTTTTTCACACCCGTGTAGGGAACACCTGTACCGTAATTTTTAGTTGATTGAAAGGTGGACACAGTGTGAAGTATAGACATCCTTGAAGATCAAAACTTTCTTTCTGTGTCACATGCTACATTTTTTTGGACTACTTTGCTCTTTTTAATATTATATGAATTTAGATCTAATCACCTATCAACTATTTTAGATGCTTCAACATGAATGTATTTAAACACAAAATTTCTTAGTAATGAAAACTGATTAAACTTTGAATATGTTTCCCTCAGATCACTACCACTCATCAGACTTTTGGTCAAGAAGACACTGGGATTATCAGTAAGTCTATCACAAAAGGCCAAAGGACAAACAGTGTCGTTTGATCTTCTGAGTATACATTTTACAGCATCATGACACAGTAATGGCAAGTCAGCACCAAGAAGGTACAAGGAACAAGCCAGTAGCAAAATTCACTTCAACACTCAATCTTAGAATCAGTAGGCAGCTCTCCCTACCCAATTCTGCTTCAGCCATCCCCTCCCTCCTGTGAAGATAGGTTGATAGGAAGTTGGGTAGATCAGCTAGGTTTAGAGTAGGACTTTGTAGATAGTATTGCCATGGCCATGGCGGGAGGCAGTGTAGCATTTTTGGGGATTTTTTTTTTTGAGGGGGGGGGGGGTGATTGTAGGGTGGCAGGGGTAGATTGAGTCTTTCCAGGGGGGGAAGGGGGTGACAGTAGTAGAGCTGGCTGGGAAGAGCTGCTTGCTGATTTTCATATTGAGTGGTGAAGTTACTTTTGTATACTGGATGGTTCCTTGCAGCTTGTTGGTGTTGCACAGTCAGAATTGTGGTGTCAGTGGGGCGGTAAAATGTATACTCAAAGGATCAAACAAACTGTCAGCTGTTCTTGTGGCCTTTGACCTTCCTGTGGTAGATGTTCTGCTACCACCAGTAGGACAGGACAGCTCGTTGGACCACGTATTGGACTGGCAGACGGCAAATAAGAAGTTATGAATAATGAACAGCGTGAGAAGGTAATTGCCTTTGAAGTGTGTCTTGCGCTCAACTCACTGACTTAAGACATTAGGTGATTTCTATAGTTAAAGTACGAGTAATCATGGGTGAGTCAGAAAGTTTCATTTTTGCATTTAAGTGTTTCTCAAATACTGCCCCTTGCCTGAAGTCCTGAAAATATACTTAAGAATTATACATGTAAAAGAGTAATCATTGGTGGGTCAGAAAGTTTCATTTTTGCATTTAAGTGTTTCTCAAATACTGCCCCTTGCCATGTAGAAGTCCTGAAAATATACTGAAGAATTATACATTTGTTATGATTAATGTGATTCAAATCAAGACAGTACATAATATTGCTATCTACAGTTTCGTTGTCTTTTGCTAAAGAAAATTTTGAGCTTTTGCCCTGATGATTCTGGCTTTTAATATTTTTTGCATTTAAGCTTCTCTAAAATACCTGCACTTGTCATAATTATTATTAGTAACCTATCTTATGCTTCGCTGTACCACCTATATAATGAATACTTTTATATTGAACTGTAAATATCTCAGAGGATTTTCTTTGACACGTTTTCATTACTAGGACCTCCTGCAAACCGGAAGGAATATCTGGAGGACCAGAGGACCGTCAGCAAGACCGAGAAATGCCTGCTGGATTGGAGGACCCTCTGCGACTGGAGTTGAAAGCTTTTTCTTGTGCTACGAAAAAGATACTTATTCAAAAGCTTGTTTACCATGAAAAAAGTATCCATTTATGTATTTTGCGAATTCCATTGTGTATATATTATTTTATGTATTTGTATGTGCTCATTTCGTAACGATGTGTAGGAGTTCGCGCGTGTGATAAGCAAATAGGAGTGTGTGTGTGTGTGTGTGTGTGTGTGTGTGTGTGTGTGTGTGTGTGTGTGTGTGTGTGTGTGTGTGTGTATGTATACATGCATGCATGCATGAATATTGTTCGCACATGCATTTATGTAAAACGCCTAGAGCTGGAGAGGGCGCTATAGAAATGATTTACATTATTATTATTATCATAATTATCATTATTATTATTATTATTCTGACTTAGCACTGATTTAGGACTTGTATCTTGACTTTTTTCCAACCTCACGTCGTTGACCCTTTAGAACCCACGTATTGACTTAGCTCCAAACCTCACATTATGAGCCCTGTTAAAGTTGTATCTTGACTTAGTTCCAACCCCACATTGTTGACGCATTATAAGTTGTATCCTACCATATAATATTTTGAATTAGTTCCAACCCCACGTTATTATCCCATTAAAAGTTGTATCTTGACTTAGCTCCAACCCCACATTGTTGACACTTTAGAACCCATGTATTGACTTAACTCCAACCCCACGTTATTCACCCTTAAGACACCATATAAAATTGCGATATTATGTCCTAATGTGTCTATAACAAAGCTCCTTTATGTCTTTGTGATCTCATTCAGATTGTTCCACCTAGATCTCTAAGATTAGGCGATCCTAGAAAAGGGGGTAAAAATTAGCTGAAAGATCGTTTGCCCACCTTGCTCCATCCGTTTGGAACTCTCTTCCTCAACCCTTGAGACATACAACATCGGATTTAAAATATCTCTAAAGACATACCATGTTCATGTCAGTAGATTCAGGTTCAGTACAATGTTATGTAAATGACTATGTATCCATTTATGTATTTTACGATTTGTATTGTGTATATAATTTTATGAATTTGTATGTGCTCATTTCGTAATGATGTGTATGTGTGCGCGTGTGATAAGCAAGTTGGTGTGTGTGCGTGTGCGTGTGTGTGTGTGTGCGTGTGTGTGTGCGTGTGTGTGTGCGTGTGTGTGTGTGTGCGTGTGTGTGTGTGCGTGTGTGTGTGTGTGTGTGTGTGTGTGTGCGTGCGTGCGCGTGTGCGTGCGTGCGTGCGTGCGTGCGTGCATGAATATTGTTCGTACATGAATTTATGTAAAGCGCTTAGAACTGTGTTCACACGGGGGTTAGCGCTATAGAAAATATCTACAGTATTATCATCATTATTATTCTGACTTAGCTCCAACCCCTCATTGTTGACAATTCAGGACTTGTATCATGACTTAGTTCCAACCCCACATTGTTGACCTTTGAGAACCCATGTATTGACTTAGCTTCAACCCCGCATGATTAGCCCTTTAAACGTTGTATTTTGACTTAGTTCAAACCCCACTTTGTTGACCCTTCAGAACTTGAATCCTGACTTAGTTCCAACCCCACGTTACTGACTTTATAGAACCTATATATTTTGACTTAGCTCCAACCCAACGTTGTTGACCCTTTAGAACTTGCATCTTGATTTAGTAAAAGCTGTATATTGACTTAGCTCCAACCCCACATTGTTGACTCTGTAGACAGTAGAACTCATATCTTGAATTAGCTCTAACCTCATCTTCACTTAGCCCCAACCCCACATTGTTGACCTATTCGAACTTGTTCTGTGACTTAGATCCAACCCCTTGTTATTGCCCTTTTAGAATTTATATCTTGACTTTGCTCCAGCCCCGTCGTGACTTAGATTCGATCTCAAGTTGACTCTTTAGAATTTGTATCTTGACTGAACTCCAGCCCCACGTTGTTGACCCTTAAGATCATGACTAGTTCCATCCCCACGTTATTAGCCCTTTAAAATGTGTATCCTGACTTAGCTCCAACCCCACATTGTTAACCCTTTAGAACCCATGTATTGACTTCCAAACCCACGTTGAACATTTAAAACCCATATATTTTGACTTTGTTCCAACCCCACTTTATTAGCCCTTCAAAAGTTGTACCTTGACCTAGCTCCAACCCCACATTGTTGACCCTTTACAACTTGTATCTTGACTTAGCTCCAACCCCTCATTGTTGACAATTTAGGACATGTATCTTGACTTAGTTCCAACCCCATATTTTTTACCTTTTAGAACCCATGTATTGACTTAGTTTCAACCCCACGTTATTTGCCCTTTAAAAGTTGTAATTTGACTTAGCTCCAACCCCACATTGTTGACCTTTTAGAACTTGTACTTTGACTTAGTTCAAACCCCAAATTGTTGACCCTTTAGATCTTGCATCTTGATGTAGTAAAAGTTGTATATTGACTTAGCTCCAACCCCACGTTGTTGACCCTCTAGAACGTAAATCTTGAATTAGTTCCAACCCCACGTTATTGACCTTTTTTAACCTATATATTTTGACTTAGCTCCAACCCCACGCTGTTGACCCTAAAAAAACTTGCATCTTGATTTAGTAAAAGTTGTATATTGACTTAGCTCCAACCCCACGTTGTTGACCCTTTAGAACTTATATCTTTACTTAACTTCAACCCCACGTCGTTGACTCTGTAGAACTCATATATTGAATTAGCTCTAATCCCATTTTCACTTAGCTCCAATCCCACGTTGACCCTTAGGAACTCGTATCAAATATAACTATACACAGACTGAACTGCCAATATGTTTTTCTGTCCGTTTAAAGAACATTTTAAAAATTCAAAAACTGAATTTCTGTAATATTTGGACTATCATGATCTTTTTTGTGAGCCTTTCCTTTGAACCTCAGAGGAGCTTTCAGAATTCTTTATACAAAATTGAAACTGCGCAAAAACTCCTTTTGAACATCAAGCTGAAATATATTATGTATATATGTATATATTTAATAAATGTACAGTGTGGAATCTATCTTACTGGCCTTCTTTTTTGTTGTACATTTTATTGGTAAGGTATTCATGTTTATTCTCTTCTCATCGCGGGTGTTTGTTGTGCGCTTCTTAAAAGTCCTTCTTTTCCTTCCCACTGCTATTTCGGTCTGTCTGTCTTTCTGCTCTAAAATGACCATTACATTTCATAGTGCTTCATGCTTCTCTTACCTCAAAGTGAAAGTCATGTTTTCGTTATCATCATCAGTACTTACTACTGGTGTTTTCTTTTTTCAACTGTCTCTTCTTCGCTATTTCTTGGCTAAATGCCCATTTGTTTGTGCATGTTGTACTTAGATGCCATATTTATGAGTTCATCGTCATCTTATGCTTTCTTTACTCATGCTCTCATGCTAAATTTGATAACTACAGTCTGTGGTGTAGAAGTCTGTCTCTTTGACGTGGCAAACAGAGGACTTGAATTTGATTTCAGAATGGGAAAAAAAAAATTTTAAATCTTGTACATATATATATAAATCTATATCCCTGTCTGCCTGCTGGGGTTTTGTATCATTCTCTGCCCTGGTCAGACGTGCGTCTGGACCAAAGCTTTCTCACAAATGATCAAAGTCGAATACCGCACGCGGAAGACCTGAGTTTGATTCCCAAAATGGGGAGAGTCTTCATCCTATATCTCGGTCTTTCTGTTACTACATAGCATCCCTCTCAAATCGAGTCTGCCCTTGCAGACAGGGACAAAGCCGCCCCCGAAATGATTTAAACTTGGTTGATTGATTTGGGGGGGGGGGGGACGAAACGCCAACAGAAAAAGCAACAATTTTAGTCCTAGTTGGTAAGGTTTTAATTATGCTTAATCAAAAGGAAGTTGTTGGGGGACTGTACAGTCCCCCAGCGCTGTTTACTCGGGGAGTGTGCACATAAACCGCCTTGGTGACCTCTTGGTAAAGCGTCCACCTCGGGAAATCTAATGGGAGCCCCCCCCCCTCCCCCCACTAAACCACAATAACAACGAACTTTTAAAGTCAATCGAAGTGTGAAACTGAAAAATCAACTGCCCATAACTGAATTAGCAGGGCACACCTACGACACAGTCAGGTTTACGTAAACAAGCTTGAAGTGGGCTAGAAGTTGCCGTTCTTTCCACGTTTAACCAATCAGAGCCCTAGACGTTCAAAATGACGCTAAGTTGTTCATATTTCAACCCTTCTTGCTCGAAAAGGGGCCTAAATCTTAAAAATGGGGACGAATCCAGGACGTTGAAGCAATGTGGCTTTGAGGTAATGGTTCTATATATAATCTCACAGGCCAAATGCTCTAATGGGTTTGACGTCTAAATTCCCTTACCGTGTCACCCAAGCTCAAAAGAAACCAAAATAATTCAAAATATTATATTTATAGTCGATTATAGTTATTTTGATCTTAGATGAAGCAGAAAACATTAAACTTTCAATAGATTAAAAAAATTTTTTTTTTAATGGAAAGTCACTTTTTAGCCTTTCGAATCTCGCAGCTCTTACGACTGATTATGTATGACCGGGGTCGACAGAAATGCTCTTTTGAAAAGTAATGGTAAACAAAGAGAAAATACAGAAAAACATATTTTTAAAGCCAAACAGACAAGAAAAAAACTTTACCTCAGAATTACAAAGTTCTATTTGCCAAGTACTTAGTTTAGAGAAATCTGACGTCGAAGATTTTGAGTTTCACATCATGTCAAGCTTTTTCGAATGCAATTCTTTGAATATCTTTATAATGACTCCGAATAATCTTACAATTTTGATAGAGCGCACAGACCGGTTTACTCAAAACGACCAAAATGTCAGATAGAATTTTGTAATTCTGAGGTAGGGAAACCAAACCAACAGCTAGATACATGTATATCTAAACATACAGGATATACTGTTTGTACGTGATGCGTCTGTACTGAACGAACAACACTTTTCTAATATATGTTTGTTTCACGCCCTCAACTACTAAATACATAATATCGCTTAGAGGGCTTAAGGGTCAGGCCTCAACCCTGCCTGCAAAGGGCCGACCCACGAGGAGAGGGACACCCGGACACATCCACTATGACCTAGGTAAAGTTGTTCCCGTATCCGATCCGGACATTCGTGATTACCTTATTAGTGAGACATCTTCCCGGGCCGTCGGCATATTGTGGTGGGGTATGACCTAGGTACTCGATAAAATAAACATTTATGCCCACTTGGGAATCGAATTGATGTCTGCTGTGTGAGACAGCGGAGCGCCTAATTACTACACTCACAGACGCTGGTGAACAATCAACGTACTGTTGTAGAATATATAAATATATTATGAATTATGAATACTTAATCAAACAGAGCCTTTAGCTATTCGCATTTTCATGAAAAGATCTAACGAAACCACAATAAGCATTATGTTATACGTGTAAACTGAAGATTTTCGTGCCGGGAAGAGTTTAATTTCTTTTTACAATACTGTGAAATATATCATTAAAATATATTTAATTTTTACAGCTATACAGATCAAGCTCAGGAAAGATAACCGGTAAAGATTCTCCACGCATACTATGACCTACAATACACATCATACTGTACTGACGTTTTGTTTTTTGTTTGTTTTGTTTTCTTTTCTTTGTTGTTTTTGTGGTTGGAGGGGGGAGGGTGAAATAAATTTTAAGGCAAGATAGAAAAGAAAAGAGCTTGAATTAATGATAATATTATGGACAAACTCTCCATTTTCTTAGTTGGGAGAGCCTCCCGCTCCCTGGTACATTTATTTTACTTACTTTTACTTTTACTTTTTTTTTCGCCGCTTATTTCCCTTTTGGGTATCGCGGGAAGAAAGAGGGGTCTCTCTGCCACCAACCGGAGAGCTTGGGTCAGGGGGATGCCATGAGTTGTTAGTGTTTCCCTGACTCAATCTTATCCAGGCCTTTCTCGGTCGCCCTCTGGCCTTAATACCATTTTTTTATATATATGTAGGCACCTTGTGCTGGACGCTGGATTGTGTGTTGGTAATCGCAGGGGATGTCCGAACCATTTGATTCTTTGGTGTTGGATGTGACGCATGACATCATTTAGTGTCCACCATTTCTCTGACTACTGGGTGTCCAATTTTGTATCGCCTGGTCTTGTTTACTGCTTTTCTACGATATCCCATTTCACATGTTATAATTCTTTGCTCTAATATCTTGTTCGTGGTCCATGTTTGGCTTTGATAGGTGAGTGTTAGGATGAATATGGTGGGTTTTTTTAGTTTTGTTGTCATGGGGATGTTAGGATGTTTCAGTAGTGGAGCAAGCTGGTAACTGACATTATTGGCCTTTTGTACTGGTGTTTCGATTTCTCTGTTATGTCGCCAATCCTCTGTGAATATACTTCCGTGGTACTTACATTCTTGGACCTATCTTTGACTGTTGTTGTTGATGTGTTTATTCATGAAAAGAAAATTCGAAATTCAACTTTTAAGCAGGCTCAGTCGTTGAAAAAAGTGGGAACATCAATCTATCTGTATATCTCTCTATCTATCTATCAATCAATCAATCTATCTGTTTATCTATCTGTCAATCTATCTGTCTGTCTATCTGTCTGTCTATCTGTCTATCTATCTGTCTGTCTATCTATCGATCTATCGATCTATCTATCTATTCAGTCCTCCCTCTCTCTCGCTCTCTCTCTCTCTCTCTCTCTCTCTCTCTCTCTCTCTTTCTCTCTCTCTCTCTCTCTCTCTCTCTCTCTCTCT
>NW_004798171.1:158228-161567 GCF_000002075.1 Aplysia californica
ACATACACACACACACACACACACACACATACATACATACATACATACATACATACATACATACATAATACACACACCTGGTCCCACCCTTTCTTCCATAAAGATATGGTGTTTTCTCCAAGTACAAGGCTGAGCAGCTAAGGCTAGGTCAGACTATCACTCCATATAACCATAGAAAGGGGTGGTTATGTCTGTTTGGGTCAGAAAACGATACGGACTACAGAACTAGAAACAGAAACAGGGGTCACATAGGCAACTGGAATGGTGTGTTCTTTTTATTGTGAAGTTCATACAATCAAACCTGCTGCGATGACCATGTGTACAAGAAGATCATTTGTACAAACAACCACTTCCAATTCCCTCCTACTCATCCCTCTCCCACCCTTCCGCCTTGCGTTTTTGACTAATATTATAATGACATCGCCCAAGATGTTCACATTTCTAAAAGAATCACTTTTTTCTCGAACAATGGGTGGCGCTCTTATACAATTCATTCAGTATGTTATGTCCAAGGATGCTACTTTCTTACCCATCTAGGTGCTAAAGTGAGAGATTTAAGTAATACCTACATGAGGAATGAGAACAAATTCTGACTTCACGCAGATTCAAACCTTCGCCACACCTCTCGTTTGTCAACTCAGCTCCTCATAGCGGCTGGCTCCTGTGTCTCGGACATTTTTTCTATCACATTTAGCTCATCAGTAAAATCAAATCAATTTAGGAGTGCAGATTAGATTAAATAAGATGAGATGAGGTGAGATGAGATGAGACTTTATTGTCCAGAAGCACACACACTGGTTTGGTGTTTCAGATAGCTCTGTTGGGATGATGCTGACCCACTGTGAGAAGATGGATGAAAAAGTTTCTTTTTTTTTGGAGTTTCTAAGACCTTTCACCTACATTTCCTTTTTCTTCCATTTGTGAATTTTAATTTGGAGGTCCCTCCTCCAAAATGTGCATACGTATCAATAGGTGGTGTTGGTAATCTAGAGGTTAGGCTACTGGACTAACAATCGTGACATGGTGGGTTCATAGGTTCAAGTCTTGGCTCGGTCAAACGTTGTGTCCTTGTGATAGCATCGTTCCGCTGCGCTTCTCATTATTCAAACAATCAAAGCGGGCCAAAAGATCAGGAGTGCACCCAGAAACTTAAGCGCTCGTTCTGTACTTTTTCCTATTCTATGGACCCCACTGCTCTGAGACCAGAGACCGTGATCTTCTCCACACACACACACAAGGCTCGAAGTGGAACCCAGTTCTGAGGGGCTATGTGCGATGCCAGGTTTACACTGCCGTAAATTCTTAGGGCCGGTTCGTAAACGGCCCCTTAACGTCCTTTGCCCACCTGCTCTAAATCAGGCTAGTGTGATACAGCACCTTAATGACGGCTGTAAACCGAGGACATGTGGATGCAGTGGCGGACCCGAACTGGGGGGTTATTGAGGAAGAGCTGTTGTCGGTGTAACTGTTTGCGTGTTGAGAGATTGTATTCATTCATTCATTCATCATTCATTCATCATTCATTCATTCATTCATTCATTCATTCATTTATTCATTCATGCACGCATTCATTCATAAATGTATTCATTCTACAGGAAAAGGGGGTTAAAAGAAGCACGTCGACACATAAATAGTCATTTAAAATAACGAAAGGAACAAGACATACTGACTGACAGAAGCAGTAGAGTGACTTTTTGAAAAACTACCAATTCCGCCATACAGAAACACCGCCTTTGGAAAGGTGTGTGTGTGTGGAGGGGGGGGGGGAGGAAATGCAGGAATATATCGCTAAAAGTTCTCAGGGAAGAGACCACACTTCGACACAATAACGGGCTTGTAGTGCAAAGGAAAATAATACACGACAAATAGACAAACAGGTATAAGAGAGGAAAAAGAAATAGTTAGGCCTGCCAAGTACTCGCAAAATGTCTGGAAAAGAAAATTATAGATCGTTACCACAAAAATCAAATCAAAAAAAGGAATCAAATGAGGTAGTGCTTGATGAAGCCCACGTGGGACGCTCAATGTTAAAAACAGTCAGGAAACGACAAATGCAGTTTTGGGGACACCTGAATAGACATAAGGGTCTTGAACATCTAGCTCTCTCTGGCAAAATTGAGGGCAAGCGAGGCAGAGGTAGGCCCAGAACAACATACTTAGGGAACCTAAACAAATGGGTAACAGGGAAAAATCAGGGAAACATAGCTTTTCTGAGAGCATCCGAGCAAAGGAATGAATGGAAAATCATGATCGCCGATGTCTGTCGCAGATCTGGCACTGGATGATGATGATGATGATGACCACAAAAATAGTAATGATATCAAAAACATCTAAAACTAAAGCAGTAATGTCATCAGAAGAAACATCAATCTTAAAAAAAAACAGCAGCAACAGAAATACCACATAATCCACCTTCATCATCGTGCAAGACCGTTCTACCCCCAATACGAAGATGACATTATTGCTGAAAACAATTATGATTCCAACATAAACTATAAATAATCATGATCATAATATAACAAAAAGAGTGGTGATAATAACAATGATAATAATAATAATAATAATAATAATAATAATAATAATAATAATATAATAATAAAAATAACCATAATCATAACAATAATAATAGTAATAGTAATAATAACAACAATAACAACAACAACAACAACAACAGGATCTAAATATTTAAGTAAAACCAGTTTCCCGTTTATCTGAAGCACATTTCCATTCTCATATTTCTGGCAAGACACGCCACTGCACGACCGTCAATGGTTTCAACTTTGTTCCACCCCGTGTCTCTTAAATCTTTCACTTTGCCTTCCGCTCCAATAGTTTTCATTCAATTTGAGTCTTCTAGCTGAGAGGTAAGGGATTATTTTCATGCACATTCTGTTTCAAAATCATTTATATTCTATCAAAATTTGTTCACAGGTAACCATGACATTTATTTTGTCTTTTTTTTTCGTTTTACATATTATTCTTTTCTTTGCCTAGATTTAGAAAATGCTTATTGTGTATTGCTGTTTCCTTCTTTTACATTAACGTACTAAAGAATAATATCATTTTCTTCATTTTGTTCACTTTCGTCTTCAAAACGCCATAAATGTTTAGTCTAGAAACCTTTATCAAGGTAGCCAGTAATCAATAATGTGTTAAGTTCGCTGTGTGAAATGAGGATAAACAACGTACGAAAATACTGTGTGTCATCTAGAAAGAAGTTCCACTTTTTGGGGTTTTTTTCTAAAATTGCATCCATCTGATCTCACGTTTCGTTTCTTGCTTGCCAGACCAATTCTCTCTCTCTCTCTTTCTCACTCTCTCTCTCTCTCTCTCTCTCTA
>NW_004798171.1:161803-164367 GCF_000002075.1 Aplysia californica
AAAAGAGTGGTGATAATAACAATAATAATAATAATAATAATAATTTTGAAAAAATAAATAAATAATAATAACAATAACAATAATAATAATAATAATGATAATAATAATAATAATAATAATAATAATAATAATAATAATAATATAATAATAAAAATAACCATAATCATAACAATAATAATAGTAATAGTAATAATAACAACAATAACAACAACAACAACAACAACAGGATCTAAATATTTAAGTAAAACCAGTTTCCCGTTTATCTGAAGCACATTTCCATTCTCATATTTCTGGCAAGACACGCCACTGCACGACCGTCAATGGTTTCAACTTTGTTCCACCCCGTGTCTCTTAAATCTTTCACTTTGCCTTCCGCTCCAATAGTTTTCATTCAATTTGAGTCTTCTAGCTGAGAGGTAAGGGATTATTTTCATGCACATTCTGTTTCAAAATCATTTATATTCTATCAAAATTTGTTCACAGGTAACCATGACATTTATTTTGTCTTTTTTTTTCGTTTTACATATTATTCTTTTCTTTGCCTAGATTTAGAAAATGCTTATTGTGTATTGCTGTTTCCTTCTTTTACATTAACGTACTAAAGAATAATATCATTTTCTTCATTTTGTTCACTTTCGTCTTCAAAACGCCATAAATGTTTAGTCTAGAAACCTTTATCAAGGTAGCCAGTAATCAATAATGTGTTAAGTTCGCTGTGTGAAATGAGGATAAACAACGTACGAAAATACTGTGTGTCATCTAGAAAGAAGTTCCACTTTTTGGGGTTTTTTTCTAAAATTGCATCCATCTGATCTCACGTTTCGTTTCTTGCTTGCCAGACCAATTCTCTCTCTCTCTCTTTCTCACTCTCTCTCTCTCTCTCTCTCTCTATATATATATATATATATATATATATATATATATATATATATATATATATATATATATATATATATATCTCGCTCTATCTCTCTCGCTCTCTCTCTCTCTCGATCTGTTGATCTCTCTCTCTCTCTCTCTCTCGATCTCCCTCTCTCTCTCGATCTGTCTACTTCTCTCCCTCTCTCTCCCTTTCTCTATCTCTGTGTCTCTCACTCTGTCTCTCTGTCTCTCTCTCTGTATCTCTCTCTGTATCTCTCTCTCTCCCTCTGTATCTCTCTCACACACCCACACCCACACACATACACACAATATTTCCCTCTCCCTCGTTCTCTCCCCCCCCCCCTCTTTCTCTCTGTATCCTTATGTCTCCCCCCCTCTCTCTCTCTCTCTCTCTCTCTCTCTCTCGCTCTCTCTCTCTCTCTCTCTCTCTCTTTCTTTCTCTCTAAAACTAAATATGTGTCAAACTAATGTTAAGGTGTGTCCTGAGTTTGAGATTTTTTTTTTTTTTTTTGCTTTTGTTAGTTTCGTTTAGTTCAGTTAGGTTCGTTTTAGGCTTTAAAAAATATTTTCCCTTCCTACGATCAGTTGAGATTTTCCTTTTCAATCGATTACGTTCCATATGGCATGGCATTATAGGGGATACGAATGTATCCTTATTGTCTAATCGAAAAGTATACACCTGTGTTCTTTTCGCGTTTCGCGAATATTTCTTTTCTCTCCCCTCCCTCTCTCTCTCTCTCTCTCTCTCTCTCTCTCTCTCTCTCTCTCTCTCTCTCTCTGTCTGTCTCTGTCTCTGTCTCGCTCTCTCTCTCTCTCTCTCTCTCTCTCTCTCTCTCTATCTATCTCTCTCTCTCTCTCTCGCTCTCTCTCTTTCTCTCTCTCTCTTCCTCTCTCTTTCGCTCTCTCTCCCTCTCTCCCCCCCCCTCTCTCTCTCTCTCTCTCTCTCTCTCTCTCTCTCTCTCTCTCTCTCTCTCTCTCTCTCTCTCTCTCTCATTCTCTTTCATTTTGTTTTCTGTGACACCGACCAGAACAAATAAAGAAAATTCAATGTTTTCGCTCCAATGTTTAAGTCAAGGTTTTGAAACTCGCAAACAAGTCGACCTAGAACTGAGGATATTTTGTGATCTTATCCATGAAGATTTAGCCTGTCTTTCTGTAGCCTGTATTTAACTATATGGCTTATTATTAAGAGTACACTATGATCTTATTGAATCGAAATGGATTTGTTTCCGATTCGACCAACATCTTTCTGTCCGTGTTGGGTAAGTAAGTTATTCTAGGATTGATGATTTTCAGAACGATATCCTTTACTTAATTATTCATGATTTAACGATGTTTAGAAAACTGTTCGAGCTATCTATGAGTAAAAAGTGGATTACCTTTAAGAACAAGCGTCACTAGCAAAAATTTTAATAAAGGAACTGAATGCAACTGCATGATAAAACCCATTTGTACACTCTTTCTTAGAAATCCTGCTACTGTATAAACCTATTAATGTAGATATGTGCAAATGTACACTCGTGTGTGTAGCCTATGTGTGAGTATGCATGTGCTCATGGTGGCACGCGCATGCGTGTGTGTGTGAGGGTATGTGTGTGTGTGTGTGTGTGTGTGTGTGTGTGTGCGTGTGTCCCCGTGTGTCAGTCTGCCCGAGAGAGAGAGAGAGAGAGAGAGAGAGAGAT
>NW_004798171.1:166305-167593 GCF_000002075.1 Aplysia californica
TAACAATAATAATAATAATAAAAATAATAATAATAATAATGATGATGATAATAATAATAATTTTTTTTTTACAGCAACTGTATGGTTTTCTAAATCTTGCTAAACGTCTGTTTAACTCGCCATGCAACACTCTAAGGTTATTTATTAAGAAAAAAAACCCTCCGAATTCAATGTACGAGTACATCTCTTTTTGGACCATTTCAGATGGGAAAATCTGTGCTAATTTATATGTGCTGAACTGTCGAGCCTCAACTCAAACCCTCGAACCTACTTTTCCTAAGTATTACTCAAATCTTGCCCAAAGTCCGAGTCTGAGTACGCTGTTCAAAGAGTAGAGTTTGCCTTTGTTGTCAGAAGACATGGGTTCGATTCCTGAGGGGGAAAATGCGTGGAGGGAGGGGGGGGGATAGTTAGTATCTTCACTTGTCTGCAGGATGATGTATCCCTCTCAGCTCGGGTTTGTCATGACAGGGGAAGCTGTCCGTCTTCCAAATGGTCTGGCATTTTATTTTTATTTTTATTTCTATTTTTTATTTTTTTGTTGGAACAGTCAAAAGTATCCAAGATTGTTGAAGAGAAAAGTGGTAACGTTAAACAGGTTGACGTTTTTAACAGTGTCATTATAATATTTTTTTTGAAACTCAAAACGGGATGTGAGTCTTTTACAGGGGATTGTCTAGAAAAAGTAGCCGTTAAAGCAGGTTGGACTGAACTTAGGGACCTCTCCTTTCTTTTGTCAGAATGCTTTTGAGTTGTTTCTATTTGTAACTGTACATGACGCTAATGGATCGATAGGGTACGGTCTGTTATCTGTTACAAGGGAGAAAAGGAGAAACACTAAATCTAGACGACCAGAAAAGTGTTTGCCTAAAATGTTTGCCGTCCTTTGAAGTGTGCTTAGTCCTGTCGGGGCGTTTTCAGCCCGTTCTTTTCTGGCCATGCCGGTATCTTTTCCGGATGTTCGACTTCTGACAGGGGTAATAAATTTGAGTTGGTAAATATTGCAAATGGGAGGTTATGTGTACCGGAGTATGTGGTGTAGAGATTAGGTGCTTCGCCGCCACGCGAAGGAGATGTGAGTTCGATTCTCTTGTAGTGCGAATTGTTATTGAGTGTCTAGCTCTTTCTGTGGGGATGACGTATCCCTCTCAGCCCGAATTCCCGATGGAGGAAAATTTTTATCAGATTTCTCGGCCCTTTTGCTTGGATGACGTATCAGTTCTCAGCCCCGGTAGGCCCTGGCAGGCATCTCTTAAATGATCAAAATTTTATCAGTGGTGAGGGGGGG
>NW_004798171.1:168842-171945 GCF_000002075.1 Aplysia californica
GGTTGTAAGTGTTTTACGGGGCTAGAAACTGCATAAGGTAATAATATGAGTGCGCGGGACACAACAAAAATAATGATTTTCAATTTGTAGAAAATTTGAATTTTTGCCAGGTGGCGGCCGAAGCCTACTCTTATCGATTTTGGACCACCAGGATCTTTAACGTGCACAACTTGCACACGGGACCTCCGAGATTTTTTTGCCCTTGTCTGAGACAGCTAGATGTAGATATTTCCTACCATAAGGTCAGGGGTGTGGCTGAAAGGCAGCAATAAGAACGAGTTAAGGAGTAACAGCAGAAAGGCTGCAGAAAGAATCAGAAGCCCAGAGGAGGGTGCAAAAGAGGAAAATGGAATGGTTGCTGAGTGGTTTGCGGGTACACTGTAGATTGGTTTGCTCCTCCTATTTACTAAATAGACGTCGTCCCCATCTCTCTCTCTCTCTCTCTCTCTCTCTCTCTCTCTCTCTCTCTCTCTCTCTCTCTCTCTCTCTCTCTCTCTCCTTTTCTTTGCGTGTTACTCTCAAGCAACACCTCTAATCTCCGGCACCTAGATGACCTATTTGTAAATGCAAGTGTCGCAACACACTAACTAAAACTCAAAGTAAAAGTAGCGTGAGCACATTTCTTGCAATGATTGCAAAGTTTGGCAATTTCCTACACTCATACGTTAAAAGCTTTAAACAACACTGGTTGTTGTTGTTGTTGTTGTTGTTGTTGTTGTTGTTGTTGTTGTTGTTGTTGTTGTTGTTGTTGTTGTTGTTTTTAATAAGGCAAACAGCTCAGAAAACTGCTTTCTTAAGAGCAATTTAAAGATTTAAAACTTGATCCCGGTCAGTCCATTGTGAAGGGTAGTTTGGAGATTTTGCTTCTACGTCCTACATCTTTACTCTTCCTCTCGTATTATTATTTTAACATGTAGTATCTTGTTCTTCATCATCGCTTCATCGCGGTCACTAAGTCGATCCTCCCTATTTGTTCTTCTTCTTCTTCTTCTTCTTCTTCTTCTTCTTCTTCTTCTTCTTCTTCTTCTTCTTCTTCTTCTTCTTCTTCTTCTTCTTCTTTGGGGGGACGAGGGCCTCTCTCTCTCTCTCTCTCTCTCTCTCTCTCTCCCAAGGTAGGGTAACAAACGAAAAAGGCCCCACTTTGTAACATGTATTACAACTTAATTCTTCTTCTCCTATTTTTTCTTCTTGTACTCCCCCCCCCTCCTCCTTCTCTAATTCCTCCGGCTCCTCCTCCTCCTCCTCCTCCTCCTTCTTCTTCTTCCTCTTCTTCTTCTTCTTCTTCTTCTTCTTCTTCTTCTTCTTCTTCTTCTTCTTCTGCTCCTCTTCCTCCTCATCCTCCTCCTCCTCCCCCTCCTCCTCCTCCCCCTTCTCCAAGTACCAAATCTAAAACAAAACATCAAGGGGCCACTCAATTAATGTTCTGCAGGGATACTCTTTTTTTTCTATGTTGTCATCCTAGTGTCCTCTTGCAATCCATCTGTTTAGATTCTCTTTTAAAGTCACTCTTGGTCTACCTATGTCTCTTTTACCTCTCTTTTACCTCTCTCTTCTCAAACTGAGCTGAAACTCTTTCTTTCGCCCCTTCCACTTCTGCGGAACTTCTCCAAACACAGTGGTGCCTTGTCCGAGCAGGGGTTCTGGGCAGGTTTTTATTTGCTCGGTTCCCAGGTTTTTATGACGGGTCTGGTTTGTGTTAGACTGACAGAGACGCTGGTGTGCAAAAAGGTAGGTACAGTGCTTTTACGTTTCCATCGACACGTTTAGAACATTTAAGAGGCTCACGTCGACCCTGACTGTCAGAGCCGACCCGGGCTAAGAGGGATACAACGTCCCAGAAAAAAAACCCCGAGATCATGGATACAAATTCTCCCCCCACCCGGGTATCAAACTCGGGTTTCCTTGTGTGCAGCGTTCAAGTTCCTATTGAGTCCAGTGGCGCTCGTTTAGGTCATTTGGGTGTATACAGATTTAAAAGAATTTGTCAAGGCAAATTTCAAAACAACTTTTGTAAGCACATTTTAAAACAAACTTTTGCACCCACTATTTGGAACAACTTGTGGAAACAGCTTTAGAAAATTACTTTTGAAATAACTTTTGAACGCATTTTTAAAGCAACTTTTTTAAACAACTTTTAAAAACTATTTTTAAGGGAGCTTTTAAGAACAACTTTTAAAAAACATGTTTTATTTTTAAAACAAATTTTGGATAAGACTTTTTCAGGAACAGAGACCTGGTCAAATTCAAACACAAACTTTAAAAAAAACCTTAATATTTTTCTCTTTCTTTGAACATCTGCAAATAACTCCAGCAGTCCCTGTGTCCCTGTGCCACCCTCCACCTGGCTGGCCCCCACACGTTGACTCAATTCAATTAGGTCGCGGCCACACTCCCTCCACCACCAGCAGTAGCGAGGGGGAGAGAGAATCTGGTGATTTAAGACCAGCCCCCGGAGCTACCTACAGCTAGTGGGCCGGGCCTAATCCGTGTCTTCCCTGAACTTACACGGATTAGGTCCGGCAAATGGCGGGCCCGCACCGTAATCTCCGCACTCCGTCATTGTCACAGGGTGTCGCGCTGTCAGCGTCTGGGAGGGCGACCGAAACATTTCTTTCTGCCATAAACTTCTGCGCATGTCCGTGCGCATGTCTGCTGTCCTCGCGCCGGAGGTCTCGAGTCTCGTGCGTTCTCGCGGTGGGTCGACGAGACGCGCTAGAAAAGGGAAAAAGTCGTCTGCTGTTGGGTCGAGGTTTTTTTTGGTGGACAAGAAAATGACGGAGGTTTCACTCGCTGTTCACGTGCGAAAACGTTCTATCCGAATCGTTCTATGTAGCAGATAAGGGTGTTTTCGCCATTGGGCTCGTGTCTTATCTTCAGAGAGAACCAAAACGTATTATCTCATTGGTAATGCACGGCATTTAGAACGTATTGGTTCAGAGAAAGCTACTTGTCATGAGAGACAGTTGTTAGATTAATTGTGTCGTAAAAATGTGGGAGGTCGCTAAGTCTGACGTATGTGAAGTCAGTGCGAGCATGCGCGGAGGGGAGAAAATACATAATGATAGGAATACGACATACAAGAGGGGAAAAGTGCGAGGGGGGG
>NW_004798171.1:172603-175542 GCF_000002075.1 Aplysia californica
GTGTTTTTGTGTGTATGTGTGTGAGTGGCGGGGTGTGTTTGTTTGGTGTATGTAAGAGCGTCAAAGTGTGTATATGTACATATGATTTGTATGTAGCAGATATTGATATCCCCTGAAAAAGCTCGTTCACTGATTTTAAAAAAAATACCGAACTATCTTGAACAGAAAAAGTATTTGAGATTTAATAGAGGTGAGTGTCCTCTGGTGTCCGAGGTAAAATTTGCTAGAAAATGGCTGCCAAAGTTTGGTGGCTGCGAAAGCTTAAGAGTCCTTAAAAGCTGCAAATATGCAATTTTTATGCCTCTGACTTTTTAGGAATGTTATTTTAGGAAAATCCACAGAGAAATGTTATATTCTTTAAAGGACATAAACGTTGTTTAGTATTTTATAAAAAAAAGGAGAAAAAAAAGATAAAAGAAGTTTGCCCGACGGGTTGAAAAATGTCGATTTCTTCCATTTCATTATTTTGACAAGCGCCTGATATTACCCTGATGCCACACAAATTGGTCGCTTTTAAGCACAAGGGGGCTATCCCGAAAACAAATATGCTCTTTTGAGAAAATCGAAGATAAAGTTTTTGGACCCCTTAAAAGACAAGGAGAGCTTTCTCTATAACCAAACAAATATACACACCAATGAAACCAAATTTCTCCTATAGGTAGGGCAATGCCAACATTTGGTGTAAATCAAGATTTCTGGAAACCCACCGAAATCTGGGCAAGCCCGTTTGTCCTTAAAAGCGACCAATTGTAAGCCACTCTGACAAGTGATGAATCAATATAATACATGTACTGCAACTGACAAACTTTTTGACAAAAGATTTAACCATTTAAATTGACAACACAACAAAAACAATAATCCTGATTACGCTCGCCATGTATAATCAAACCGTCCAAGACGGACACGTTTTGTTGAAGGGTAAATCAAGTGCTCGTCTTAGACAAGAAGACGTCTTGGACAGAGTTATTATATAACGTGAAATAAGTAAGGTTGTTCCCGCATCCGATCCAGACACTGGGGGGGATTGCCTTGTTAGTGAGACAACGTCCTGGGCTTTCGGAATACTGTAGTAGGGTGGCCAGTTCCTTTCCACGCCGCCTTTTCTTCAACACCTCGAAGTCAGGTACCCATTACTGATGGGTGGGCAGGAGGGGGAGAAAAAAAGTCATGTCTGAACTGAGGCTCGAATCCGGACTTTCCGCTTCGGAGATAAGCGCACTAACCGCTCCGCCACCACACCATTATACAAAGTATTACACAAGAAAATGAAAGGGAGGAATGAAAAGTGGTCGTTCGTTCTGGTGATTGGCTTAAACAGCTGCTGCCGTTAGAACTGCTTCAGCTGTATTTTTTTTTTTTTGGGTAGACTTCTAGTAATTGCTACAATGTAAGTTGTACTGATAAATTAAAAAAACCCAAATAGCAACGTGGGTGGTTGGCGGGTGCTCCTGTATGGTTTGCTTATTCTTTCCTGTCTGACATCTATCGTCCACCCGCCAACCACCCATCACCTAGGTAGGAATTGGTACCCAGCTACAGACAGTGAAACATCTTGCCCTGTATTTTGGTGCTTTAGCGTGTGTAATCTGGTGCTTGCACTGTATTTTTGTTATCATTATTATTATTGCTGTTTTTATTATTTTCATTTTTTTAAAATTGTTATTGTTATCCTCGTTGACAAAATATCTGTTGTCGTTCTTGTAGATTTTGTTGTTTTTGGTGGTGCTGGTTGTTGTTGTGGTAGTTTTGTTCTTATAGGACGCTATTAGTTGCTTTGATATGTCTTTGCGAGGAATGGTTTTGTTGACTTTTTGTTATTATAGAGAAGTCTCTAGAGTCCTCACCATAACACTGTTGTAAATTGACGCTTATGTCTACACTGAAAACTTTTTGACAAGATTTTTAAAAAATTTTATAACGGATCAGGAGCACTAAGTCGTTTTTGCTAATTTACGTTGCCCACATTCAATGAATAATTTATAATCTGATGATTGTACGAGGTTGGCTTTGTTCTTTCCAAATTTCTCACAATAGGTTTGGTAGCATTTACATTAGTTCCCCCAGGCAACAAATATTCTGAAAAGTGTAGCATCAATTGCTAATCCATTTTAAGAAGGAGTCATGTTCAGCATTCAAATATAGAGATCATTACCCAATATCCAGTTCAATATTAACCCCAATACATTCATTTTGTCAGTCTTTCTTTTATTTGTTTGAATATTCATAGCCTGGTGTTTGTGTATTTAAATGCCTGGATTCATTAAGTTGTCACAATCGAGCTGCTGTCTCCCTGTCTGAAGTCCAAGGTCTTGTCAGTTTGCAGTGAACTCGTCGTTAAGGTAATAGCTTTCTCTTTGTGTCGATTGACTCTAACCATGTAGTATGTGATAGGTTGTTTGGGCAAAAAGAAAAGTTTGATGTTGAGAGAAAAAAAAGTAAGACAGACAGACAAAAACAACAAAACTAGCGTAAATTAAAGAAGTCGGCGCCCTCCAACCACCCGCGATGTCCGTGCGTGTATATTGTTTTTGGAAACGTGGGGAAAATGTCATTTCGTTAGACAACTGTTAAATGTACTAAGTTCTTTTTTTTTTTTATTGCAGTTTCTTAATGTCTCGTATTGATTGCATGAGATCAAGACATATTTTGTCGAAATTCAGATTCTAAATGTTAAATAAGCAAGATAAAGTACACAATGTAAGTAAAATTATTGTTAAAGGAACGAAACGGTTTTTACTCTCTGTTAATAATGTTTGCTTTCATGGCTTTGTAGATTTTAACAACTTGTCGATAATGTACTTCTTATAATCTACACAATTTGCTCAACATTTTGTGTAGTGTTCCTGTTGTATGATTTAGTATCACCAATAGTAATAATAGTTGTGAATAACATAATTTGAAACAAAACTAACAAGTGCCGTAAAACTCTTACCCCCCCC
>NW_004798171.1:175642-177031 GCF_000002075.1 Aplysia californica
CCCCCCCCCCCCCCCCCCCCCCCAAAAAAAAAGACTAACTGTGTTTGGCCAAATTTGGCAGATACGCTTTTAGCGTTTGACATTGACGTTTGTTTTATCAGTATTACCGTTGTTTCATTCTCTGTCGTTGTTTTCTCTTTTTTAAACATTTAGACCAGGGCTAAATGTTCATAGAAATATTACAATTAGGAACTCATTTTATTAGACTTACACTGATGAGGGGACCAGAAAGCAAGGCCTATCAATAGTGAAGATTCCATTACCATGATAATAAAGAAAAATAATGTTTTAGTTTATCTTTGAGAAGTTCACAAAGAAAAAACAAAACAATTAAACTTGCTATAACAGTTTCAGCTTCAAAAAATTGTGAACTTTCATTTTTTACAAACCAATTTCGTACGAGAAGAAGATATAGGTGGTTTTAAAACGGTGTCCGTCCTAGCAGAAGTGCGTGTACAGTCGACCTGCTCTAACGATCACATGTTCAAGATCATCACCTGTACAAACGACCATTTCCCACTTTCCCCCTTGCGTTTTCTTTCTACAACACAATGGAACAGTCCAACATATCAACCTGTTTAAGACAATCACTTTTTCCTCTACAATTTGTGGTCGTCAAAGGCAGTGACTGTAATCTTATAAAATTTCTTTTATTCACTCGTTTTGATAACCGTGTTCTGCTCCCGCGTGGTGCGATAAAGATTTTTAAGCTCCATTTATGACTGTAAAGATAGCAACGGACTAAGCAGAGTGGGTTGGATTCCATTACAACTCCTATAACCCTGTCCGTAGGCCCTAGGGTCATTTTGTGCCCCAGAGGTTGTATTCTTCATATTTTAGAATACTTCTGGTACGAAGATCTCTTTGAAACTTTCAGTATTTCTCAAAAAATCATTTTGACAGACTGCTATGCAAAGCGTACGGATCGGATTAATTTTCCTCTTTAGTGGCACAGAGTTTCCGACGTCGTATGGATACGATAAAAGAACACAGCCTACGAATAGGGTTTTAAAAAAAGATGAAGGACGTCCAGGTCGGGATTCAAATCAAGATCCAACCAGCATTATAAGAAACAACTGCTTTTACGCCGAAGAGCCAAAGAGATATTTTGAAATGGGTGTTATTTTGGAAATAATAAATAGCAGATTTGATTCTGACCAAATTTTAAAAAAAAGAAATAACTACTTTGTCTACTTTTCGTTTTCTTCACTGACTCTGTATACTGGTACAATTTCAAGGTAGAGAGGAAACCCTTACCCACAAGCCTAGACATGCCAAACACACACACAAGCACACAAATGCACACATGGCAGCCATACACAGAAATACAAAGAGAGAGAAAGAGGGAGAGAGAGAGAGAGAGAGAGAGAGAGAGAGAGAGAGAAAGAG
>NW_004798171.1:178806-180884 GCF_000002075.1 Aplysia californica
CTCTCTCTCTCTCTCTCTCTCTCTCTCTCTCTCTCTCTCTCTCTCTCTCTCACACACACTCACTCTCACTTCCGTGTTCTCTGCAAACTGTAAGACCTCCGACCCATTGCCTCAACACCGAGTCAAGCCAAATTGTTTATGAGCGTGTCTTTTCAGTACCTTTGACCCTGCCCACCTAAAAATAGAAGCGATTGAGCCACTCTGTGAGTGAGTTCCTTTGTGCATAAAGTTGTTCCATCAACATCTGAGTCACAACAATGTGGGCGCATTCACTCATCATACTCATCATACTCATCATCAGCAGCATTATCATCGTCGTCTTCATCATCATCATCACCATTGATAATCATCATCATCATCATCATCATCATCATCATCATCATCATCATCATCATCATCATCATCATCATCATCATCATCGCGTGAAGTTGTTTGCTATCAAAACCTTCATTGTTTCATCTGAGGTGCAAAGAGAACTTTCGAAGAAAGGGACGTATTATTCTAAGGTAGGGTTTTTGCACTTAGAAAAGGGTTCTATGATCTAATATTATATTCATAGTTTTGTATTAAATCGTTCCGTACAAGCTGTGTTTAGTTCAATGAGTCAACACTCGTCAGAAATACTACGATGACGAAGTACTGGCGATAGGTACCGATATAGTTAATCGTGTTTTTATGGGTTTACTGGTATTTTTACCTTTTATCGTTGTTTTTTTTATATTATTATTATTATTTATTTGAGCTTTTTGGATGATGCTATTCTTGGTGCAACATTCTTTGTTACTGAAAGTGTGTTATTCTGAGAGAGATACGACTGTTCAAAGTTCGAGTCTAAGTCCCTCCTCCTCCTTGTGCGTTGTGGTCTTCCTCTCGGTCACTTTTCTCTTGGATTTTATCTTGGTGCATGTGTATTCAGTTTTGTCAAAGTGTATCAGGTCGACTTCCAATTTTTTCTCTACTTTCTTTCTTTTTTTTTTTTCTTTTTTTTTGTCTAGCTGATTTTTATATTTACTTTCTGTTGATTTGTTTGCTCTCATTTCCTGTGATGCCAGGCACATAATTTTTAGGTTATTTCAACAGAAACAACTGACACATACCAGTAACTTTTCAGCAGTTTGGGTTGTCAGTTTCCAAGCTCCGAATCCAGTAACTCGCCGAACCCGCTTCCTTCCTCTTTTTAAATTTTGTTTTACTTTTTAATCCCCGCCTCTTCGTGAGTAGTATTCCTTGTGCTCAAAGGGAAGTAACTGGACGTATTCCAAACAGCTCCGAGTTACCGCTATTGTTCCGGCCTCTGCTCACACGTGCGTGTTGTAGAAACTTGGTGGTGCTCGCAGTTCAAAGTCGCTCATTTTGGCAGTTTTGGGTTTGAGTAAAGAGATGCACATAGACACAATGAAGGTCATTTAGTTCAGGGAAGCAGCAGGATAGATTGACAGACAGAGCAGAAGGAAAGAAAAGAAATAGGACCTACTTTTGGAACCTTCCAACCACTCACTCATTTTGGCATATTCGTTATTGTCCAAAGATATTGTATAACAAGCATGTCCATTTCCTTGAGATCCGCCCACTTTAATTCCCCATGTAGGCTGTCTGTAGAGGCAAGATGCTGGTCAAATTCTTATCTCAAATGCAAAAGCAAGCACCGAATTACATTTCAAACACGCACACACGCACTCGCGGAAACAAATGCTTCATCTTCATGCATGCAAAATTGGTTGGCGGGTGCAATAGTAGTGTGGTATGCTCCTTCTTTCCTTTCAAATATCTTAAGTTGTTATCTCTCCTCCTTCTTTTCTTTGGCATGTTACTCTCCAGTAACATTTCGTATTTTCGGAGCTTATATTATGGCACAATTTGTATTGCAAGCTCCGCCAAAAAAGTTACTCAAACCAAGAGAAAAACTGGGGTCTAGCAGAATGCACAAAACACGCACATACATTGTAACTTTGCATCACAAGATCACTACCCCCGTTCTTCATACCAAGCTTGTTTTTTGTCTTTTCCTGTTTATTTCCTCGAAGTTTGTACCTCCAAATCTGAAGAAATGAACACACACACACACACACACACACACA
>NW_004798171.1:183802-184935 GCF_000002075.1 Aplysia californica
TTATAGAAAAAATAAAAACCAGGTGGAGATAAAACAAAAGGAATGGAAGTGAAAGCCTGATAAGATGAAAACAGAAAGTAACACATTTAAAGAAGTAAAAAAGAAATTTTTGAAAAAGAAAATAAACTTCATAAATAATAATAAAAATAAATGACATTTATATAGCGCTCAACCCCGAATAAAATACAGGCTCTAAGCGCTTTGCAATACAGTACAACGTACAACAATAACATAAAAATAAAGAAAATTATTCCAAATATTCATCTTATTAATATAAAAACAGAAACGACTTCAGCTGACATTTGAATGAATCAAAAGATTTTATCTCTCTTAAAGTACTTGGTAAAGCATTCCAGACCTTGGGGCCTTGGTATTCAAATGCCCTTTCACCCATTATTATAAGTTTCATAGATAGTAAAATAAATTTCTTTTTGTCAACTGATGACCTTAAACTGCGAGTTGGAATGTACAGTCTTAACAGATTTGATAAATATGATGGTGCATTATCATTCAAACATTTGTGACATGGGGTGGCAAACTTGTACACAATCCTTATATTTAAAAACAGAGCAGGATGGCTGACGAACGCAAATAAAATATGTTCGAGATTTGGATGATGGAAAATCATCTATGTGCAAGTGAAAGTTCGTCACTTTGGTGTCCTAAAACATCCGAACCACTTAACTTTTGAATTTGAAAAAAAACAACAACAGAGGTTCACAATCATTTAAAGGGTTCAAAGTTATATTGAGGAGTCTGAAGTCACTGTAGTTTAATTTTCAGTTTTTCATTAGTTTCGTTTAGGTCTAATCTTGGGAAAGTCTGTCTTCTAAGACGCCATTGTAAACAAAGGAGGCTTCCGTTCACAAGCAGTGCACACTGGTTCCACAGTGACTTGGCGATCGATTCTCTTGAGTCCGTTCATACAACGGGTATTTAGCTAGTTCACGATATTACAGGCTATAAAAGGTCCGTCTCCGATAGAACTGAACAAACGGAGGGGGAGCAATAGAGAATCAGTTTCGTAATCAATCCAAATTTACAAGGCAAGTAGACAAGTGTTAACGTGAGTGAGTGAGTGAGTGTGTGTGTGTGTGTGTGTGTGTGTGTGTGTGTGTGTGTGTGTGTGTGTG
>NW_004798171.1:186711-187802 GCF_000002075.1 Aplysia californica
TATAATCAGGATGACAATAATAGTAATTATGATAATAATAATGATAATAAAAATAATGTTTAATCCGACAATGTCGGTTGATTTTCCTGTGTATCTGCAGAGGAGAATAATATAAATTTCTAAAGCGATATTATGGAATGCACAATTGTTGAGATGACTTGTGGCCCTTGCAATGACACAATGACACAATGACACAATGACACAATGACACAATGACACCAATCTTGGCAAAGAGCTGTTTTCGTACTTCGAACATCTACAGCTTAAATTCCAACAGTGAATATTATGATCTGCCGCTCGCGGGCTTTTCTCTTGGTTTCAGCATTTTAAATTCGGACGATTCGTACATGAGTACATGTATTCTGACTTACTGCTCACGGTGAGTGCCTTTCCCAGTGTGTCTGTTAGGAGCTAGACTCTACCATGCCAATGCAGTTTTGTTGAAGTCATTTAAAGACATTTATTTTAAGAGTCTCTTTGTTTTAGTGGGCAAACTTAGATCACAATTTTTCAAAAAGTAATAAAATAAACTACCTGCTGTATCATAATACCACTATTTTATTTTTGCACTTCGGTCACAGTTTATTCTCTAGTGTAAACGCCAATGCAATTCGTGAAAATTAGCGACAAGCTTAAAATCCACAGAAATACAAGGGGCGTCGGTAGCCTAGTGGTTAGGCTACTGGACTTGTAATCGTGACGTGCCGGTTTCCAAGGTTCGAGCCTCAGCTCTGTCCGACAGCTGTGTCTTTGGGAAAGGCACTTCACACGAATCTCCCATCTTGTTCGGTCCTTTCGGAGATGGACGTTAAACCCTAAGGTCCCGCCTCTTAAATAACCTAAGAGTGTTAATAGAGGCGTTAAACCCATACCATTTTACCGTTTCACAGAAATAGATGTTTCGTGTCTCAAAGAAGAATAATGACTGACTATTATAAAACGGTTTGTACACATCCGGGGGCCCAATCATGATCAACAAGTTTTTGAAGCTCTGTTTGGTGACAGGGCTTTTATTTATTTATTTATTTATTTATTTATTTATTTATTTATTTATTTATTTATTTATTTATCTATCTATCTATTTATCTTTC
>NW_004798171.1:189074-190128 GCF_000002075.1 Aplysia californica
CCCCCCGACTCCATTCCCTTACCGACAGACAGTGAGTAGTCAAAAAAGCAACAAGCAACACAAGACACTCATTTTCCCGCGCTTTGGCGCTCAGACCAGGAACAAATCACTCCTGACATTTATCCCTCTTTTATGTCCGCAAACATCGCTCGCCCTGTTAGGCTCGGCCCGCAGACAAAATTCTTACTCATATCCACGGATGAAGCAGAATATGATAAAACAAAAACAAAAACAAAAACAACATGAAAAATATGCCCGGAAAATATAAAGAAAAAAAAGAGACGGGAAAGAAAAAAGGGTTATCGTATTATGATCTCTTTCCCAGCGTAATAATAATAATAATATCTGTTTTCTCATTTATGTCCAATGTAGGCAAACGTATTCTATATAACTATTTTTGTTCTTGTTTTTTTGTTTATATCCCTGTATTACTTTCCTTACTTTTGTTTGTAATACTTTATTTCGTTATCTCTCATTCTGGTCGATACACATGTATCTTCATTCCTACTTTTTATCTGAAATCCTTAGATTCTTTTTATTTCCTCAGCACATTCATTTGTCAATAACTGTCCGTCTTCTGATCAAGCTTTCTTTCCTCGTTGAACTTGTTTTTTCCTGTTTATTTGTTTATTCAATTATTTATTAATTTATTTGTTATTATAATTTATTCAAATGCGTTTGTTTATAAGGTTTACTCCCGCTATCTTTCCAGTCGACAAATTTGGCCCATTGCATGGAAAATGTATTCCACTGCATTCTGTCTCATCGCGTTTCCACCTCATTTCATCGTGTTTACAGCAGAAAGTTCCTTAATCTCGACACGCTGATGAGTTTTGTTTGTTTGTTTTTGTTTTCGTTTTTGTTTTGTTGTTGGTTTTTTTAGGTTTGTTTTTTTTGGTCATCGGTTTGTTTATTTGTTTGGGGTTGTTGTTGTTGTTTTTTGTGTGTTTTTTTTTTGGGGGGTGTTGTTGTTGCTTTGTTGTTGTTGTTTGTGGTGGTGGTGGTATTTTTAAATTGTTGTTGTTTGTTTTGGGGTTGTTGGTGTTTTTTTTTT
>NW_004798171.1:191010-192589 GCF_000002075.1 Aplysia californica
GGCTACTATAACGAAATATTCCCTTACAGTTACATTATCAGAATTCCTTCCTGGCTTCAGTGTCGCGCTAACACCTCCTGGATATAGTATCACAAAATCATACTATCACCTCCTGGATACAGTATCACAAAATCATACTATCACTTCCTGGATACAGTATCACAAAATCATACTATCACTTCGTGGATACAGTATCACAAAATCATACTATCACTTCCTGGATACAGTATCACAAAATATAACTATCACTTCCTGGATACAGTATCACAAAATGATACTATCACTTCCTGGATACAGTATCACAAAATCATACTTTCACTTCCTGGATATAATATCACAGTATAACGATATTCCACCCTGGTTACATTATCAGAATATACACACATGAATACAGTATCACAGTATCAGACTATCCCTTTCTGGGCCCAGTTTTACATTATCCCCTCCATGGTTACCACTTCAGAATATAACGGTATCAGACTATCCTCTCCTGACTACAGTATCATACACTCCTCCATAGGTACAGTATAAGACTATCCCCTCCTGATTGTAATATCATAACATTCCTCCATGGCTACAATAAACGACTACCCCCTTCTGGCTACAGTATAAGACTATCCAGTCCTGTCCTGGCTACAGTATCATGACATTCCTCAACGGCTACAGTATCCTATAATTCTTCCATGGCTACAGTATAAGATTATTCCATCATAGCTACAGGCGATCTCAAGAGTATTATATTATCCCTCCATGAGATCCAGTATCAGACTATTCTATTCTAGCTCCAGACTATCGATAGCTAGCTATTGTATCATAACATCATTCCATGGGTACAGTATCAGAGTAGCACTGTGTCAGCCTATTCCCTCCTAGCTACAAACTATCCAGTTCTTGCTACAGTATCATATCAACCCTTCATGGGATCCAGTATCAGACTATCCTGTCAAGACCACAGACTATCCCCCCTTGGCTACAGACTATCATGTCCTTGCTACAGTATCATAACATCCCCCCATGGGTACAGTACTAGACTATCCTGTCAAGCCTACAGAACCACGGAATCTAGTAACAGAATTTTCTGTCAAAACTACATACTATCCCATCCTTGCTGTAGTGTCATATCGTAACTCCATGGGTCCAGTATTAGACTATCCTGTCAAGACTACAGACTATCCCTTCTGGCAACAGACTATCCTGTTCTTGCTACGATATCATAACATCCCTCTATGGGATCCTGTATTAGACTATCCTGTCAAGACTACAGACTATCCCCTCCTGTTCTAGCCACTGTATCATAACATCCCGCCATGGGATCCAGCCTGAGACTCTCCCCTCCACCCCCCCCCCACCTGGCATCTACAGACGGCCGTTAAAAACCCGCGGGTCTCCTGACCCCAGCAGAGACTGCCGGGCGTATGTCTGGGGCGGGTATAAAAGCTGTCAGAAATCTCTGCTCGCCCTGTTGTGCCCCGAGCGACGGACACAGATAGCGACAGTACTAGGAAAGAAGGAAAAAAAACACCCCCCCCAAATAACCGAAATGGTAAAAAGGGGTGTGTGTGGGGTTGGAGGGGGGGTG
>NW_004798171.1:193416-194689 GCF_000002075.1 Aplysia californica
GCTGTCTATAGCCGGGTACCCATTCCCACCTGGGTGAAGTGAGGAAAATTCGTGTAAAGTGCCTTTCCCAAGGACACAACGTCGGACTCTTGACGGGATTCGAACCCACGACCTTACGGTTGCGAGTCCGAGAGCCTAACCACTAGGCCACCGACGCAATGTTAATAATGTTAAGGCTAGCAAAATCCCGTTTAAAGAGCTCATTTTGACATTCGAACCAAGGCTATTCACATAGCCATCGGGGCTAAAGCCTCGACAACGGGGGTTTGAAGACAAAGTTATAAATGAGACTTTTCTTCTTCAATTTATTAAAGTAGAAACGAATTATGTTTACAAGACATTTCTGCTTCCTCTTTTTCTTTTGTTTTTTCCTTTTTTCACAAGTGAAAACTCTCCATAATTATATTTGCTTCTCTCTGAAAGTAGCAACATTGCCGTTTGCTTTGATTTGTTTCGTTTGTTTCTACACTAATTATCTTTGCTTTTGTTTGCTTATTTTGGGAACTAGGTTCGGGGGAGGGGGAGGGTGCAGTTAAATTCTATAGAATTATTACCTCCTTTGAGTGTTGAACAGCTAGATAAATGTGAAATCTCACCAAACGTATTGGCAGGAAAAAAAGGGTTAAGCAAAGAGTGACGACCATAAACCTCACGTTAAAATAGAAATAAAGTCAAGTGTTCCTCTTCCGTGAACACACGTCTGGCTGTAGATCTTCAGCAAAAGTATGCCTTTCCTCCGAACGCTAAATAAGAAAGAAACGGCTGGTGCTTGCTGCAAGTCTTTTCGGCGTGAGTGATGTCGACGGATATAGTGTTGTGGAGAAACTTGCGATTTGTGACTTCTGACAGTACTATTCTTATGAACGTGGGAACATATTTTACTCCAGCAGAAAGAAAAATATGCTATAGATTGTTTAGAAAGCCCCCTCACCCGCCTTCCCCTCCCCCCTCTCTCGCCATAATGTAATTCCGCTTCTCTCCCACATAATATGCTCTCACACCCACACACACACACTCACTCCCACACCTACACACAAATCCGTACCCAAACCCACACCCACCTTATTTTGAATGTGTTTTCATGGTTTAATTTATGTTCATAGCTTTGCATTTCATCTGTTACTGATTCTTTTTTTAAATTTATTGATTTCAAGTCAAAGACTCGATATATACTTTGTATTTGTCTGTCTGTCTGTCTGTCTGTCTGTCTGTCTGTCTGTCTGTCTGTCTGTCTGTCTGTCTGTCTGTCTGTCTGTCTGTCTGTATGTGATAG
>NW_004798171.1:194877-196057 GCF_000002075.1 Aplysia californica
TTATCTCTCTATCTCTCCCCCTCTCTCTCCCACTAACCAAACAAAACATACACGTAAGTTCTCTACATATATCTCATCAGACAAAAAGGCCACATTTTGATCCATCTATTCATTAATAAATTCACCCAGAGACGTCCGCCTGTCTTAGACAATCACTTTTTTCCTCGACAATGGGTGGATAACTTGAAGAATTTCAACTGTAATCGGAATAATGGTAAATATTTTACACCCCTATCGACACAACTTAGGTCAAGTTGAAAACGGGCTGCTTGAACCTTGCCCTTCAAGATGCACTGGGTTTTGTGGGAAGGGGGAGATTCTAGAAAAAATAAACTTCCCCGTTCGGGATTCGAACTCATGTCATTTGAGTGCTATAGAGAAGGACCTACCCTTTACACAACAGAAACCAGTACAGGTATATTGTCTGAAAAGAGTCCAGTAAAATTCACGTTGTTGTTTTTTGGTTAGAATTTTTTTTTTTACCCAACTATATCGACTTTATAAAGAATAAAAATGCACCCAAAAAAGATCGGAAATAAGAAAAAAAAAACCAAACAATTTGTGAAAGAATAAATTACGAACGCATTGGACACATAGACGATAACAAAGAAGAAAACGTTTGACCCTTTATAGGTTTTTATCCACAGGTGTCATTTTTCCTTTTTATATCTTTCTAACACAGAATAATTTATGATTTCAGGCGCCAGTCCTCAGGCGCAAGAAAATCAAAAGCTGAACATAGTCAAGTAAAGACTTAAAAAGAAACTGAAATGTAACATTTGAAAAGAAAGAAATTCTAAAACGGGACAGAAACAGCAAAGCAAAAGTAATGCTCAGTACAAACTATCTCTGCTTATCTACAAGCGATCATAAAAGTAATGTTTTTATGAAGGGGAACCATCAAAGGACGGCTACTCCGGCTGCGATAACATTATTATATTTCCTGAGTAATGCCCCTTGTTTTCAAACGCTCAGCGAGTCGTGAAGTGTTTAAATTGTAGGCCTACTGAAAGTTGTGCTGATGATAAATGGTGTGTTGACTGGCAAAATACACTTTGAATGATGCTAGATGACTTAATAATGTCTAATCTATCTGTCTATCTATCTATCTATCTATCTATCTATCTATCTATCTATCTATCTATCTATTTATCTATCTATCTATCTATCTATCTATCTA
>NW_004798171.1:197906-200494 GCF_000002075.1 Aplysia californica
AGAGAGAGAGAGAGAGAGAGAGAGAAAGGGAGGGATGGAGAGAGAGAGAGAGAGAGGGAGACGGAGACAGAGAGAGACATGGGGTAATTCGTTCGTTTATTCATTCAGTCATTCAATTATTCAATCATTCGTTAATTTATTCATATTTACTCCTTTATTCATCGCTTGAATTCATTAATTCATTAATTCTTAAGAATTTATCTATCCTCCATCCATCCATTCATCTATCCTTACAAACTTGTTGCTATACGTAATTGTTTAAATTGTTATTTTACCTCAAATTTTCTACCTTTTAAATCTGATCATTGACCTGAGCCAAGCCCTGCTGTAAACTGTGCTAACAACTTGTGCTTTGCTCGCTCATATTTATAACATAATGCAGTTTCGAGCGCCGTAAAACTCTTACTAAACTAAACAAAAACGTGTAGTCTGAACACGCCAACAGTTCCCTTCGTATCACACTGGACAGCTTAAGGCCGGTCCCAGAGTGGCTCTGTAGGTCTGACCTGTAGCTCGCCAAGTGCACGTCAACTGTGTGTCAGCACACTGTGCGTTGGCTTCTGTGTGTGAGTGAGCGCCCTCTGCGTGTCAGCACAGCCGCACTAGGCTAGAAGCACACAGGCCAATGAATGTAAACAAACAGTCGAAACTAGGTCAACCTCTCGATTCGAAGTTCCAATGTATGATAAAGTGCATTTCTTGGTGATTGTGTGGTCAAATGTTGAAGCTAGCATCAATACTTAATAGTAAAGCTCCTAATAATATTTACTTCTTGCTGATTTTGATGATCTGTGAAGAGTTTCAGTCGGAAATAACACGAAGCGAGGCGACACATGTCCGCCATTTTTACAACACTGTTGAATAGCACGTCTGACGCGTCGCGCAGCTCCGCAGACAACAGACAGACCATACAGCGACGCTGCTCAGGCGCATGATAATGTATACATTCATTTGCACGGTGCGAGCCAGGCGAGCTACAGGTCAGACCTACAGAGCCATTCTGGGACTGGCCTAATGGATGACCCTGGTTTGTGTCCGAATTGGGTCGTCTCGAACATTTTGTGCTTGGTTAGCGGGTGCTCTGGTGTGGTTGGCTTCTTCTTTCGTATCAAACAGCTATCATCTTTATCTCCCCTCCTTCTTTTTCGCGTTTATTACTGTCTTGTTACACCTCTAATCTTCGGCACCTATATTACCTTATTGTGTTGCAAGTGCCATAAAACACTTACTAGAAAAAAGGGAAGTTTCCTTTGCACTCTAGTCATTTAGCGCTAGTTCATTGAAGGTGTGTAGAAAGATGGAAGTTCCCCAATAAAGAACACGCACTTAACACTAACATAACAGGGAAAAAATCGTTGCATTTTCTCTGTCTTCAGTTAACGCTAAACAACAAACTACAATAACAATAAGAATAAAAATAATAATACTAACAAGGACAACAACAACAACAACAACAACAACAACAACAACAACAACAACAACAACAACACAATCATCACCACTACCACTACCACCACCACCACCTCCACCACCACCACCACCACCACCAACAACAACAACAACAACAACAACAACAACACCAACAACAAAAGCAACAATAAAACAGCAATAAAAATAACAACCAGCACCAACAACAAAACGACACAGAAGCGAAACAAATCTAAGTAAATACGTACATGTAACCACAACACAAAATCATCATGACGTTGTTTTGTAAAAAGTTAAAACACCAATTTGTTTTCCGGATTAAAAAGTAGGATCTATTTCACAATACCATGACGTCTGAAGGCGAACTATGCTGCTAGGAAACCCTGTCTGTGAAGTAACTCGACGTTACAAGTCGTAAATATCTCAAGATTTACAAAGGACGCTAGGGGGAATCTGACTGTTGGACACAGCTCCCCTAATACCACACGCAAATTTTGGCTTAGACGTTTAGTCTTAGGCTCAGGCGCAAAGCCCTTGAGTACACAGTGCAAGTGAAGAGAGAGAGAGAGAGAGAGAGAGAGAGAGAGAGAGAGAGAGAGAGAGAGAGAGAGAGAGAGAGAGAGAGAGAGAGAGAGAGAATTCGTTCGTTAAAAAGAGACAGCCAACATCCCGAGACCCAGACAGCCAGATGAAACTCATGCAGCCTCACACACTAACATAAAGGCAGACAGAGCCGGTGCATGTAAGCGTGAATCGAGACACCACCTAATTAATTAACCTGGACAGACGCACAGCTAACTTCCTTATTCTCAGTTTAATCATTTACTTACAATAAGTTACAACTGGATCTGTCGTTTTCGTCAGGCTACTTCTGTGTGTACACGCAGACATTATTGCAAATGTGTCCACTAACAGCTCTTCCCGAGTGGGTAGTTGGCGGGTGCTCCGGTGTGGTTTGCTTCTTCTTTCCTATCAAACGTCTATCGTCCTTGTCTCCCCTTTTTCTTTGTTATGTTTGTTACTCTCTTGTAACACCTCTAATTTCCTGGCGCTCATATGACGTTGTGCAGTTGCGAGCGCCGTAAAAACCTCTACTAACTACTCTAAAGCGCTTCCCTTGAACCGTGAACATAATAATTGATTATTCATTGCATCCATTC